>NC_089786.1:40150101-40167601 GCF_040412425.1 Macrobrachium rosenbergii | reverse complement strand
TTATTAAGAAATGATACTTCTGTAATTTCTTTCATTTACGGATTGGATGTTATTGATATGTATTGCTGATTAGTGATAAGGCTAAATGATACCCCTTCCGTGCTTGTAAAAGAGAGAGAAAGAGAGAGAGAAAGAAAGAAAGAAAGGAAAACGACAGGCAATAACATCTCATCAAAAAAGCTTTTCTGAAAGGCGAGAACAAACTGTACTCCACTCCCAAAAATCAAGAGAGTAAGGCAAAATTGGTTCATTTATCCTTTAGACAGAGACAGAGCTCCATAGCCTTGTTCGGAGATCCATTCGCAAAGCCTGATGACGGCTTTGACTTATTTCATGCCAGAGATACTACAAAGATCTTCATTTTTTCAGAAACGCAAGTACACACATACAAACTTACAGTCACACATGCATGCATACACATTTATATATATATATATATATATATATATATATATATATATATATATATATATATATATATATATATATATATATATATATATATATATATATATATATATATATATATATATATATATATATATATATATGTTACAGGAACAGATCAACACTTGTTTTAGAAGTGTACGTAGCGTAATCTTAGCGATCTACTTCAGGAAAAAGACGTGAAAAGGTTCAACCCATGATCACACTCGCATTTTTTCCCCTCTCTCTCTCTCACCGTGTATCGACTCTCTCTCTCTCTCTCTCTGAATCCCTCTCTCTCATCGTTTTCCAAAGCTCATCCACCCGACCTCTCTCATTCTCACAAGTAATTAAATGGACTATTTAAAGAAACACTATCGTTCTTACAAAAATAGGTTTATTATTCAAATAACCCAACAAGAAATGAATAAAACAAAGCAAAGATTAAAATGCATAATAAATGAATTATCGAGTCAGATAACTAAACTCTAAACTGCAAAACACTTCTGATTAAAGAAGTCTCATTATGGCTAATAGCCTGGTAATCCCCAAAATCACACATACTCCCAAATCAATAACTAAAAGTCATCTCCAAAAAACAGTCTACCATAAGTCCACATAAAGAGATTGACATTGCAAATGACTTGCATGTCCTTTTTCTCAAACTCCCAAGTCCACAGACATCTGTCGAAAGAATTAAACATGATAGAAAACTCCCAAAAATATATGAAATGCAAACACAATAATGGAAAGTGTAAAATGCATAGCCAAGATATGGCAAACGTAACACAACAAAATAATAATATGAAAGAGGTATGAATATTCATATTAAATCTCCCACACCAGTTCACAAGTTCATAATGATCAGAAAGTCATGGTAAAAATCACAAGTTCAATTTTCTCCCATAAAAACAGATTTGAGACTCTACCTTATCTGCCGATTTTCAAAGCCTGGAACCACTCCAAAGCTATGACTGGACAACTGCAGTTCTATCACGTTAATGAACGATCAAACTCACTTTTAGGGCAGATTTTGGCATAATCTAGATCAAAGTAACGCATGTACTCACGAATATACATAACGCTCCGGAGATCACCTGATCGCCAATATTGCTGAGCTTCTCGCGCAGAGAGCTGAGGAATCAAACTATTTGCTGAATACAAAGATTTTGCATCCAACCTCTCGCCCTAGTTCCCTCTCGCTCCAAAAATTTTTTCACCACACCATGTATCTTATAAGATTGTAGCATATATTTTCTGAAATATATATATATATATATATATATATATATATATATATATATATATATATATATATATATATATATATATATAATATATATATATATATATATATATATATATATATATATATATATATATATATATATATATATATATATATATATATATATATATATATATATATATATATATATATATATATATATATATATATATATATTTATATGACAAAAAAGAGATACACACAGACACACACACACACACACACACACACACACACATATATATATATATATATATATATATATATATATATATATATATATATATATATATATATATATATATATATATATATATATATATATGTGTGTGTGTGTGTGTGTAATATGTGTGTTTGTGTTTGTATAACACACACACACACACACACACACACACACACATATATATATATATATATATATATATATATATATATATATATATATATATATATATATATATATATCAATAATAAAGTGATCCAACAGAATGGAGGAATTGTTAAGTTGATCTTGTTATCTCTTTCCCATTCATAACCCCTTCTCTTTTCCGGTTATTCTTTACTAAATCGGTAAATTATCCACTGAATATCAACGGCACCGTCAGTAACACATCGTTTTCTGTCATTTCTGTCTTGTCCACAGGCCTAACACTGCCGTGGGTATTGGCAGCCCAATTATAGAGTTAAGCTGGGTAAGTAATAAATGGCAAGAAAAGAAAGTCATCTGGAAATGTAAAGTCATTCACATGAACACTGAAAACAAAATCTTCACGATGCCAAATGCTGATCAGACCAAAAGTAAATACAACTATCCAGAGCAAAGATGCTCGATCTTTGTGTGATGAGTACGAAAGGCAGGACGATATTTAGTCAAACCTCTCAGAGAATAATGTACTTATCGATAAAGCGCCAAAAGAGGGAATTAAAATCAGCGGAAAAAGTCCGTTTTCCTGCTGTGAATAATGACAGGCATTTCTAGTCGGCCAGAACTCTTAACAGATGATAAATGAATAAGAATCGTCCTCTTGTCAGAATGTCAACTGTATTCTTCTTTTAATTAGTCTTATATACTCCAATGCGTACCCTCCGTTTATCAAATTTATGTTGTCAAGTTCCAAACAGTTGGTTTTACTTCACATTTTGCAAGAAGCCAGCAGCTTCTTTGGCATCGTTCTATGTTATACCAGGTGCAATTTCTCTTTGCCCCTGCAAGTCCAACACGAACTTTCCGCTGACGTTGCAACCAACGACCTGCTTCAAGAACAAAGGCGCTCAAGCCACAGCGGTAACAGCTTCCCTCACCGACAACCTACCCACTCTCAGGCCAAGGAAATAGTTCACAACATTTTGCATCATTCCATTTTTGAGTCCTAAAACTGATGTTGCATATGCCATCGTTCGCAGAGTTAAAGCAACAAAGGCTTTTGAAATGCTTATTCGTAGAATTTGCAAATGAACAAAAGAGGAATTGAGAAAAGGCAATTCTGTAAATATATTTTCCCCTTCGAAATCGTTTATTGCCAAAGGGAAATAGATGAAATTGCTTGAAAAATATTCCTGATCAGAGAAGCACATAAAACTTGAGTGCTGTTACGCTTTTAAAAGGATCAAATGTATTATTATTATTATTATTATTATTATTATTATTATTATTATTATTATTATTATTATTATTATTATTATTATTATTATTATTATTATTATTCCCAAAAATATACAATGGAAGAAAAGTAATGCAATGGAAATATCATAGACTCCATTTCTTTAGAAAACACAACGGGAAACGAAAGGTTTCAAAAAACCATGAACAAAGGATTAACGTTAAGGAAAAGACTTAACGGCTAAAGAGACCTGGCTGCCTTATTTTTTCTATCTAGCCACACCCTAGAGATATCAGAGTGTTTCAACGATCATATTTATAATGACAATCTTTTTTCTCTCCTCAACACATCTACGCATGTACTAGCAACTAATTCTTCCCCTATATTCAGCACCTACGTATATTCACGAATAAAAGTGGTAAAACATTAGGTCTCTGGTATCATAAAAGAATAATTGGTAAGGACCTGGAAATCCCATCTCGTAGTCTTTTGAAGAATTCCGCACCTGTTAGAGAGACGAGAATGCCAGTTTTATTCTTGTTTTTATTTTTCTGTACTAAACTAAGCAGTACCTTCAGCTTCAAGAGAAACAAGCAATCGAGTTTTCTGTGCAGGGTGTAACGCTGTATGAAACTCTGAACCACGACCCATGAAACTCTCAGCCGCAGCTCATGAAACGTTTAGCCATGGTCCGGTGGTGGCCTGTGTTGTTGGCACCTATGGCCAGAGGTGCCAGACGCACGATCATGGACAACTTTAACCTGAGGCTAGAGGGCTGCAATTTGGTATGATCGGAAGGTGAATGATCAACATACCAATCTGCAGCCCTCTAGCCTCAGTAGTTTTTTAAGATCTGAGGGTAGACAGAAAGTGCGGACAGAAAAGTGCAGGCAGAATAAGTGCGGACGGACAGACAAAGCCATCATAATAATAGTTTTCTTTTACAGAAAAAGAAAAATATATTCAATCAAAGGGTCCGCAACCCTTGCCTAGATATGCCTCTTGAGACGTGATGCATTACCTTCACAAGTCACTTGCGTTTCCTAGGGCAGCTTTGACCAGGCAAAACCTCATACTAGGGTAGAAATCAAGTTATAGATTAAGTGACCTCATATAAGTAAAACGCCTTAAAAAAAATTATCAGAATAACAAAAACAATGGAGAGAAAACTTGGTCATCCATGTAAACTTTGAAAGAGTACAACTAGGGAAAGTGTGAGAAGGAAAAATAGCTGGAAGCTTCAAGAAGAGTGAAGAAAATCCAGCTCAGAAACGAGACATTCATGAGAAAACACAGAGGAGGGATTAGGCGAATTCTTTACGTAGGTTATTTCATGTGTTAATGACACATGTTGAAAGTCCCCTGAGAATTAAAAGATCAACATTGCACAGACTTTTAATATTTAAGCTGGAAGAAGTTTTTCCGAGATTATTCTCACTTTATGTAATCTTTTTATATACCTTTTGTACCTGGGAGGATCCTGGAATGGTTCCAGTATTGGTGAGCATTATCTTCTTTAGATTTTCACCTTTAAATTAAATTAAATCAAATAATTTTTCATCCAATGTTCAGCAAAGAATGTTGTCGTTACTATAAACATACACACAACACACACACACACACACACACACACACACATTTATATATATATATATATAAAATATATATATATATTTATTATATATAATATAGATATATATATATATATATATATATATATATATATATATATATATATATATATATATATATATATATATATATATATATATATATATATATATATATATATATATATATATATATATATATATATATATATATATATATATATATATATATATATATATATATATATATATATATATATATATATATATATTTTTTTTTTTTTTCATGATGTTGCCTTTAAAATGCGTATATCCTCCTATAATTTTGACATGTTTACTTTTTTCATGTGTTGTGTGTAATGATAATGATCATTACAGTGTCATATTTAGTTTGGCATCAGATCTCAAAAGAACTAATGATTGAATAACTTAATAGCGTAATTTAGAATGAATAATATCTTTCTTGGTAAAAGCGAAGTATATGAACATCTGTGTGTCCAGGAAGGACTTGTTTCATTTCAATTGTCATCAGTTGAGATAAGAGAAAAATTTTTGTTTTGGGTTAGTGATGACAGGTTTGGAAAACAAATGCCGATTCGTCCCATACGAGCTCAAGACGAGTGATTTCATGTTGTTACATGCCACTTTGAGAGAAAAAATATGTGTCTTGATCAGTTACGCCATGTTTTGTAAGATTGCGTTCAAAACGTTTTGCTGGGATGACATCATTTTCCTTCTAGAAGCTTCTCCATTGTATCTCGCACCCATAATGCTTTAACGACGTCACCTCCCTGCTTCTAGAACTTTTGTATCTCGTACCCAAAATGCTTTAATGACATCATGTAATTGTTTCACGTGTTACTGGAATCCTAAAATTTGTTTCATGCTGATTTCTGAGACCAGTTGGTTTGGTTCGTTCTCTCTCTCTCTCTCGTTCTTAGAAAGAGATTACTTTTAACGTAGTGTTTTTGGTCACGTATTAGCATTAACTTTTGAGATCTGAATTTAGTAAAGTTATATAATTTGTAACAGCGCCTGGTAAAAGTGTGTTTTTGTGGTAACGCAGCTGCAGCAAGTGATTTACAGAGGTTTTCACAAGTTTGTGTAAGGTAACATGAATTTTACTTATTAATACCATGGTATGATAAGTTAGGAAATTTCGAACAAGTGAAATCATTATTGATAAATCTTATGTGTATTTTTCTGTGTTTTTCTATTTACAATCTCTTTATATTTTCACATTTTTTGTTTGTGATGTAACATTTATTTACATAGCAATTTAAATATTTCTTGGTATTTTAACATTGCATATTTGATTTAATATTTCATTAAGATTTTCTTTTCAAATCTTGAGTAATTCTTGATAGTTTAAATTTTGCTTGATTAATTTAAATTCTGATAAAGTTTTTAAAAATTAGTTTTGTATCATAATTTAATTCAAGAATTAATTAAGTGTTGTGTTATTTTCAAGTAATAATATTAAATTTTTTCAGATTGTGAATTCTGATTATAAACTTTGAATTTAAAATAAATTTTGTATTTAATGTTTTTAGAGAAACAGTGTTTCATTTATTGATCACCAGTGAATAGGATTGATTGTGTGTGCATAAGGCAAAGTGATAAACATGTTTTGTTCTTTAGTTTTGCTAAAGTGAATTAAGACCAGGGAAACAGTAAGAGTTTTTTTGATGGAGCGATGCCCTTTTATTCTAGTATATTTCTAGTTTAAATTTTGATACCTCACACATATTCTGATAAACTTAGTTTGATTTTTCAAGTGATAAATAAGTTTTTTCTTAAGGGATCACTGTTACCTTTAGAGTACTCAGTCATAATAATTAATGTTATGAGAGTTCAGGTATCTGGCTGAAGTGACAGGTATATTTTTGAATCTTGAGATTAGTTGTGTAATAACCAGGTACTTGATACATAAATTGAATATATATATATATATATATATATATATATATATATATATATATATATATATATATATATATATATATATATATTATATATATATATATATATATATATATATATATATATATATATATATATATATATATATATATATATATGTAACGAGGACAGAATTAACACCTTTTTGAAGGTGTAATAAATAACGTGCTCCAACGATCTTTATTCATGAAACGGAGGCGTATGAACGTTCGCTCACGGCAACACTTACATCTATTTTTCTCCTCTTTCTCTCTCTCTCTCTCTCTCTCTCTCTCTCTCTCTCTCACCGTGTATCACCTCTCTCTCTCTCTCTCTCTGTGTATCGCCTCTCTCTCTCTCTCTCATCGTTTTCCGAAGTTCACCCACCCGAATCGCACTCATTCTCACCAAATCAATTAAATGGACCATTTAAAGAAACGCAATAGTTTCTACAAAAATAGGTTTATTATTCAAATAACCCAACAAGAAATGAACAAAACAAAGCAAAGATTAAAATGCATAATAAATGAATTATCGAGTTAGATAACTAAACTCTGAACTGTAAAACACTTCTGATTAAAGAAGTCTCACTATGGCTAATAGCCTGAAAATATCCAAACTCACACATACTCCCCAAATCAATAATTAGTCATGTCAAAAGCAGTCTACCACATGTTATTCGAAACAGTCCACACTGTCCACCGACATCTGTCCACAGACATCTGTCGGAAGAATTAAACATGATAGAAAACTCCCAAAAACATATGAAATGCAAAACACAATAATGGAAAGTGTAAAATGCATAGCCAAGATATGGCAAACGTAACATGACAAAATAATAATATAAAAGAGGTATGAATATTCATATTAAATCTCCACACCAGTTCAAAAGTTCATAATGATTAGAAAATCATGGTAAAAATCACAAGTTCAATTTTCTCCCATAAAAACAGAGATTTCAAAGTCTACCTTATCTGCCGATTTAAAGCCTGGATCCTCTCCAAAGCTACGTCTAGACAACTGCAGTTCTATCACGTTAATGAACGATCAAACTCACTTTTAGGGCAGATTTTGGCACAATCTAGATCAAATTAACGCACGTACTCACGAATATACATAACACTTCGGAAGATCACCTGACCGGCAATATTGCTGAGGAATCAAACTATTTGTTGAACACAAAGATTTTACCTCGAGTCTCTCGACCTACTTCCATCTGACTCCATAAATTCTTTCATCACATCTTAAAGCATTGAAGCTATGAAATGCATATATGTGTCCTTTAAAATTGTAGCAGCCATATTTTCTGAAATAGAGCTCGGCCACCACATAAGAGCGTCTCGCTCTCCTTAACGGCAAACTAAAACAAAAGCATATGTATAAAACATAACAGAATAGAGCTATGCTCAATCAGCAATGTCTACTGCACTGCAGCTTTAAGGACTGCTCTCATGACGCACTTCCAAAGTCACTGGGGTTGAGTTCTTAGAGCCTTTACATGTAATCTTACAAACACGAATAAGCTTTACTACTCCCACAACAAGAATTATCAGTAAAATAGCTATTAAGACAATTAAAATTGTCGGCATAATATATTCTGATACTGGAACATCACGGAATCGTCAATGTCTTCCAACGGTGGAACCGTCATTGGCACCTTGGTTGTAGGTACCTCCACTACCAAATGCTCGTTATGCGTATGACGCATAATTATCTTCTCGGAACTGTTGAATACAGCACGGCTAAGTACGAGAAATTCCGTAGACATCATTCTGCAGGATGAGCATCAAAACAGCTTGGACTCTTGAAGAACGAATGATGTCGACTTGTTGCTCTGGCACATCATTGTAACTGCATACTCCTTGTAAAAACACAGCAGGAAGAGTACTGGTGGACTCAATGTGGTAATCTCGCAGGAACTGTCTAAAGTCACATTCTGTCGGAGTCTGTCTATGAACTAATGATAATTCACAACCACCCACAGACAAAACTCGCAACTGGAAAATACTACTGTCACACACACACTTCTCTCTAACTAAAGTACAACTCGTCTTATAATCAACTCCCAACCTTGATATTGATCTCCCAAAATGAACATGGTCTCTAATCTATCCCATGTCACTACTGAGTCTCCAAAAACACTCGAAAAAGGTCTAATAACAAAAAGGTTTCATGTTACTGAACCAAACAAAACCACTAATGCAAAAGTCAAACACTCACAATGTGAACTAATTCCAAGTTTGTATCTCAGAATAATCACAGTCAACTCACCACTAAACACAACAACTCTACGGAACTCACTCATAAAAAAATTCTATCCAAACAGAAAAAAATATCATATCTCGTCCGAAAAAAGACATGAAAAGTTCTACTTCTACCCGGTTAGCAAATATTTCGCAACACCTGACTAACTCTCAACAAAATAGCAATTGACGTAATGGCAATCGCTCCCATGATCATAACAATTACAATTACTCACAATACAGCTCCCTTAATTTTAAAAAAAAGAAACTGGAAAAAAAAAATCCAAACACTCAAATACGATCTCCCAACTCGAACAAAAAAGATCAGACTTGTTCGGTCCGATATACTAAGTACCTCCCCCCAAAAAAATCCTAAACAACACACATATTGCGTCAGATGATGAAACACATCATAACACAATAACACACTAACACACGGGTCAAATCTCGTATGAAACTAGCCCATGTCTCGACTTCTAAAATCATTCGAAAACAAATGACTAAGAACTTCAACATCCAAAATGAACAAGAGACAAAAAAAAATATCATATATATACAAACATCAACCCATTTATCCCTCTAACTATATACAAACGTTCCATTACATCCCAACTTTCTTTAACTTCGAAATATGGGTCAATTTCGTCACTCCAGTGTTTACATCTTTAACTACAAATCTATTCCCTCTTTTGATCTCTACAATCTCAAAAGGTCCGTGGAATTTCGGACTTAACTTATAATTCAGATCATTCCGAACATTCACTTTAACAAACACTCTATCACCCATCGAAAAAGCTACTCCCTCGATTTCGCGTTACTTTTCTCTACCATTGCACGCGAACTAAGTTCAAGTTCTTTACTGATACGTGCAAATCTTTCTCTCGCTGTATTTATCAATGAAGTGACCGTAACATCACCCTGAACACACTCTGGTAACAAATCAAAAGGTCCTTTCAACTTGTATCCATACAAAGCTTCTGCTGGAGATATCTTAATTGTGTCATTCATCATAGTATTGATACTATATCGCACTTCATCCAAAGATCTGTCCCAATGTGTATCGGAACCTCCCACCGTCATGCGCAAAGCTTCGATTACTTTCCGATTCGCCTCTCTCACACAACCCATTTGCTTCAGGTCTATACGGGATTATAGATACTTTCTTTATCCCCAACAAATTAGCAAGACCGTCTAAAGTCTTATTAATAAACTCCCTACCATTGTCTGTGATCAGACATTCTGGAACACCATATCGACAAATTATCCCCTTAAAAACGCTATAGCAACTTCCTCAGCTGATTTGTATTTCAGTGGGAAAATCTCGACAAAGCGAGTCAACTCATCAACAACTACTAATAAATGTCTATAACCATAAGCGGACTCTGAGAAGTTACCCAGAATATCCATATGCACTCTCTGAAACGGCCTATGTGGTATGGGATATGAACCCAAACGACACGACACTGTCGTCGCTGGCTTATTCGCATTGCAAATAGCACACTTCTTCACAAAGGCTTCTACTGCGGAAAACATATTTTTCCAAAAGAACTTTGACCTGACGTTTTCATACGTCTTGTCTACACCCAAATGAGGAGAACCAAATTTACAATGTACAATGTCTAGAACTTGTGGTACTAGACTCTCTGGCACGATGATTTGTGTAATCTCACCCATGCTTCGAGTACTTCGCAAGTTATACTTAACTTTTCTCACCAATAAATTATTCTCCAACTCTAGACCAGAAAAAGGCAACTTATACCCTTTCTTCGGTGAAACTCCCCTAAGAAATGCCTTAGCATCTGACAACAATTTATCTTCATCTTGCTTTTGTTCCAGCAAGCCTATGTCCCAAGTGACATTTTCACCCGTAATATAACACACTGCGTTACTCTCACTATCACGAATAACAATCTCTCCCGAGACTGCCGACTCACTATTTCTCCCCCTCGAGTATGCACTGTAGGAACGTGTATGTCCACTACATGCGATCTCTCAGAACTACTAATATCAGAGACATTAGACACCAAACATTTACTCTCTTCTCCCACACAGGATTCGGTGTGTATTTCCTCATCCTCGACCGGAAAATATCTGCTCAATGCATCTGCAACTACATTATGCTTACCTTCAATGTATTTGAGGTTTGCATCAAAATCTCTCAATGTTAGGAACCAACGTGCTCTCTTGGGCGACAAATTTGGCTTATTAAAAGCTCTAACAACGGTTGATGATCTGTAAAAATCTCAACTTTATTTCCCAACAACAACATCTTAAAATGAACAAGGCTAGAGACGACTGCGAAAGCCTCCTTGTCCACAACTGACATCAGCCTTTCGTTACTACCACGTGTTTTGAACTTTCTGCTATAAAAGCAATTGGGTGTAATTTCCCTTCAAATTTCTGCATCAAACACGCACCTATACCTTCCTGACTCGCGTCAGTCACTAAGGTGAACGGTTGACTAAAATCTGAAACTTAAAAACTGGTGGGTTCACCAAAGCGTTCTTAAGCTTCTCAAAAGCTAATTGTTGACTATCACCCCAAACAAACTTAACGTCTTCTCGTAACAAATCTGTCAATGGAGACGCTATTGTAGAAAAATTCCGCACAAAACGGCGAAAGAAACCCGACATACCTAGGAACGAACGAATCTGTTTCCTGGTTTTGGGAACTGGAAAATTCACAATGGCTTTAACTTTCTCATCATTCACTCTAACTCCCTCTTTAGAGATAACATGTCCTAAATAGACAATTTTCCTCTTCAGAAACTCACATTTGGCCAATTTGACCTTTAACCCAGCGAACCGTAATCGCTTGAGGACTTCTTTTAACACCTTTAGATGTTCTTCAATTGTATCTGTGCATATGAGAATATCATCCATGTACACAAACACCGACTTTCCTAACAAGCCATGAAGTACTGTGTTAACCAGTCTAGTAAATGTTATTGGGGACCCTTGTAATCCAAAAGGCATCCTATTAAACTCGTAATGTCCCTTTGGTACCGAAAATGCTGTATATTTACGGCTACTCTCACAAAGGGGAACTTGTAAAAACCCTTGCATAAGATCTATAGATGAATATATATTCTTGCCACCGATCTCAACAAACAAATCAGGCAAACAAGCTACCGGATATCTATCTGGGCATGTTTTTCATTCAATTTACGAAAATCTACACAAACTCTGATACTACCGTCTTTCTTAGGAACTGCAAGCAAAGGAAAATTAAACGGAGAATTGGACGGTCTAATAATGCCTTCCGACTCCCACTTCTGAACTTCTTTTTCTACTTCTTCTCTGATCTTAAAAGGAATTCGATATGCTGGAATATATATGGGATTTGTACCCTTTTCTAGGCGGATTGAATGTTCTAAAACATCTGTAACTCCTAATTTATCTCCCTTCAAAGCAATGATATCTAGATATTCTTTCAACACTTTCTCTACTTTATCTGAATATTCAGGATAATCAACTTTAGCCAAATGTTCATGTAGAACCTGACTTCGGAACTGTTGCTCCTCGTTAGGAAACATATTCCCGTCTCCACAAAAACTCACTAATTTATGCTCTTCATTAAACTCTTCAAAATCAATTACATAAGTACCCTTGTGATATTTTTTCACTGAGTCTTGATAGCTAACTAATTCTACTGAAGTCACGCCTGCGACTGAAATTTCATTCACTGACACCGTACTCACAACGTCTTTGAATTTCTCGGTTCCCTCAACAACGCACACTTGAGAAGGAAACTTTTTCTCTTTCAGCGACACTTTAACCAATGTAGGAACTCGCGGTTGCAATTCAATATCTTCCAACAAAAATCCTTTGAAAGATCTTTGCGGAATATCTTCACTCTCTAATGAATGTGTTACACATGTCTCAGACTGTGTCTTAAGTTTCTCACAAGTTTTTTTTCCTGTGTATATATGGAACAAAACAACCTGACTCACCTATTGTAATCCCCTGAACTCCCGTAAGAATGTTGATGTTATGTCGCATACAAGAAGGGTGTCCTAGCAAAACCATTTCACCTAAGGCTAATCCTTCTATGACCAAAAATGATTCTACTATTGTCTTTCCACCGATACAAAGCGTAAGAAATGACGAACCTAAAATATTCAGTTTCCTCGCTTGTACATCACACACTGTCTCACTAGAAGGGACTAATTTGCACTCTGGAAACCTCGAGTGAAAAAGGTCAGCATTTACTAAGTTAACTGAGCTACCAGAATCAATGAAAATATGAATTTCATTGCCATTAGAGAATCCACGTACAATCGGCCTAGGTTCTAGTGACTCTACGACCTGATTAGTCATTATCCTGTGTCTGTTTTCGAACTTATCTTGTGAAAATTCTGCTGTTCCTTTGTGTATCTAGAACTTGCATCATGTGGAATTCTCCTGTCATATCTAGAAAAACCTCCCCGGACTTCCCTGAATAATCTCTATTCTTTGTGGCTGGGCAAAATCTCCATCCATGATCTGAAGATTTGCAAACTGAACAATATCTCACTCTGCAATTTGACTTACTATGGCCTATTTTATCACAATTAAAACAACGTACCGTTGTGACTGATCTCTCTGGAATTTTCTTCGATTCTACTTCGTGCACATGTCTTCGCTGTTGCATCATTTCCCGAATGCGAGCGACTATCATTATTCTGTGGTTTGGAAACCGCAGCTGACATCTTTGCACCTCCTGTACAAAACTACTGTCCAGTGTCGGGCATTTTGCTAGATTTTTGTTAATCTGTGCAAACAAAAGGATTCGTCTGTATCCTGATCAATTCTCTTATCAAAACTATCTACAATTACATCTGGGACCGACGTTAAAAGGCAAGCAAAGTGTAACAATCTTTCAAAATTATCTAAGGAGATATTATTTCCAGTTACCCATGGAGAACCTGTTATAGATTTCTTTAACTCAACTACTGCATCAAATAAATTCGCACTGTATGTGACTAGTGAATCATTGCCCTTCTTTATTTTGAGAAACTCTCGCAAATTCGAACTGCGCATTCACGTTGAACTCCGCCATAAGTAGCTCGTAGAAATTTCTGCAGTTCATTCCAAGTTTTGCACCTTCTGAACCCGAAACTGCGTGCTCGTTTCCCAATATCTCCTTTATCTAAATCCAGAAATGATTTAGCCTCTGTTAAAGCTTCAGCGCCATTCGTAATTTTCTTGGAATTCAGATAATTGTTCACTGACTCAATGAAAGTTTCTATATTTTGGGTTGGCTTTCCATCAACTAACCCTTTAAAATTTGTAATTCCCCACAAATGTTCGTCACTTTATGCACCACAATTGATTGGGATGTGCTTGCTGCATCGTCCGGCATTTTGTGAGTAATCACACGCCCTGAGCGTAACAACATAAAAAGAGAAACCAAAAGAACACTAGAGAAAGGCACAAGTTACCCCTCTAAAAGAAGAACAGAAAACGGCGTTCTGCGCAACTTACGAGAATGGGGTACTTACCAATTTTGAAACAGAAAACGAAGTACCTATCTCTCAACTTGCTAACCTGTGACGTCACCTACTCGACGGCTTAGCAAAAAAGACACCCAGCGCGTTTCTAGTTGAATCATCACTTTGCGTAATTAACTCACAATCGCCACTATTCACACTTATTTGGGTATTTTGTTAACCCCAAAATTGCTCTAGAGATCAACCAGATCTATTTCACAACTCCCCACTCCCAGTACTCGAATAGAAACGGAAAAAAAAAGGAAAGGTTCCCCGTATTTCACACGTAATCACGACCTACTCAGTCATTCAACACTGACCCGTCGCCTTAGCTCTTAGGTGAAGTCGCCTATGCCTTGGGCATCAACGTTACCAATTAGTCTATTAGCAATCTCCCTCTTTCGCCATCATTAAAGACATTAAAATCATGCTGCCACCATTTCATTTCAGACACCGCTGCCGCCATTTCATTTCAGACACCCCTGCCACCATTAAATTCAGGAACGAGGACAGAATTAACACCTTTTTGAAGGTGTACGTAACGTGCTCCAACGATCTTTATTCATGAAACGGAGGCGAATGAACGTTCGCTCACGGCAACACTTACATCTATTTTTCTCTTTCTCTCTCTCTCTCTCTCTCTCTCTCTCTCTCTCTCTCTCCTCTCACCGTGTATCACCTCTCTCTCTCTCTCTCTCTGTGTATCGCCTCTCTCTCTCTCTCTCATCGTTTTCCGAAGTTCACCCACCCGAATCGCACTCATTCTCACCAAATCGATTAAATGGGCCATTTAAAGAAACGCAATAGTTTCTACAAAAATAGGTTTATTATTCAAATAACCCAACAAGAAATGAACAAAACAAAGCAAAGATTAAAATGCATAATAAATGAATTATCGAGTTAGATAACTAAACTCTGAACTGTAAAACACTTCTGATTAAAGAAGTCTCACTATGGCTAATAGCCTGAAAATATCCAAACTCACATACTCCCCAAATCAATAATTAGTCATGTCAAAACCAGTCTACCACATGTTATTCGAAACAGTCCACACTGTCCACCGACATCTGTCCACAGACATCTGTCGGAAGAATTAAACATGATAGAAAACTCCCAAAAACATATGAAATGCAAAACACAATAATGGAAAGTGTAAAATGCATAGCCAAGATATGGCAAACGTAACATGACAAAATAATAATATGAAAGAGGTATGAATATTCATATTAAATCTCCCACACCAGTTCAAAAGTTCATAATGATTAGAAAATCATAGTAAAAATCACAAGTTCAATTTTCTCCCATAAAAACAGAGATTTCAAAGTCTACCTTATCTGCCGATTTAAAGCCTGGATCCTCTCCAAAGCTACGTCTAGACAACTGCAGTTCTATCACGTTAATGAACGATCAAACTCACTTTTAGGGCAGATTTTGGCACAATCTAGATCAAATTAACGCACGTACTCACGAATATACATAACACTTCGGAAGATCACCTGACCGGCAATATTGCTGAGGAATCAAACTATTTGTTGAACACAAAGATTTTACCTCGAGTCTCTCGACCTACTTCCATCTGACTCCATAAATTCTTTCATCACATCTTAAAGCATTGAAGCTATGAAATGCATATATGTGTCCTTTAAAATTGTAGCAGCCATATTTTCTGAAATATATATATATATATATATATATATATATATATATATATATATATATATATATATATATATATATATATATATATATATATATATGTGTGTGTGTGTGTGTGTGTGTGTGTGTGTGTGTGTGTATGTGTGCATATATATATATATATATATATATATATATATATATATATATATATATATATATATATATATATATATATATATATATATATATATATATATATATATATATATATATATATATATATATATATATATATATATATATATATATAAATTATATATATAATACACACACACACACCACACACCCACATACAGAAGGCATTTGAAAGTCTGGCATAAAGTTCTGTTTTCGGAACGTTCTGTTTACCTTGTACAAAAATCATTCTCCGAAAAAATTAGCTGTATTGTAATTTTTTTTATATGAATATGTTTCAGATTATAGTTATTAAACGTTTCATAATAGCAATACAAATGAAATACTGGAACTTCCTAAGCTGATGTACACGAAATATTCGGACACATTTACGTCCTGCACAATTTTGCTCCAGTTACCAAACTTCAAATCACCCGATTATTATTCCCGTTATATTCATGTCTGTTTCCCACTTTCACTGACGCAGCCTGAAACACAAATGAACTACGAATCCAGTGCTATACGGAGTTTCTGAATACTTGTATTATGACTAATCATTAGCATCATGTCAAAAGTTCTCATATTTTTATTAGGACTACGATTCCCATCGTATTTATCAGGGTTAGTTATAATTATTATTATTATTATTATTATTATTATTATTATTATTATTATTATTATTATTATTATTATTATTATTATTATTATTATTATTATTACTTCACCTGCCGCGTTTAAGGAGTCGCATACATAATCATGTGAAGAATGCTCAAATTATTGAAATAAAAAGAAGTGACATATTTCACAACATTGATGTTACAGACAGTGCGCTAAATAGTCGATGCCTTCCCCTCTTGGAGGCTGTACAGTGCACGTCGGTAAGGCAAGACCCACGAAACTCACCTCCGAACGACGCCGGTGGCACGTAGAATGCTGTAGTCGACTGGCACTGCTGAGACAAGCGAGCGGACCCAGAGTGCCGACCTATCCCGAGACTGTCCATCTTGGGCGACCCTCCCAGTAATACTACGTCCGTGTGCAGAGAAGGGTGCAACCAGCATCGTCTGGGAGAAGCTTTGCTCAGGTGCACTAATCCCTTACCGGCCAGT
>NC_089786.1:40142601-40145101 GCF_040412425.1 Macrobrachium rosenbergii | reverse complement strand
TCAACCATAATTGTTTCCCAAAGGCCTTGGAATTTGCTGAAGAAGCACAAGAAATGCAGCAATTAGTGATTGTTAAGCAGAGTTGCTGCGCTTTTTGCCAGAGTACCCTCTGCAGCTTCTTCAGACCCCAAAACCCATGAACCCAAGTCTACTGCCGTCTTCTATAGTCACTTGGCACTGAGCTTGGAAACACAAGCAAACACTTCACATGTCTTTGGTGACTTGCCAGTTCTTTTAGCGTTGCTGACTGAAGACCCTCTAAGCGCCTCACCACCTATTCCAATCACTTTCTCATTTTATGGCTTCATCATAAGACAGGAGACAGTGTTGGAGGAGGGGAGGAGTGGGAGGACTTGCAAACACTCTTTGCAAGAGTTTTTAAATGTCTTGGCTGTGTATGTAGTTTTGGCATCACTCATGGGTAAGAGAGAGGAAGAGAGTTATGCTATATTTTTTGTTTTACATTCATGCGTTAAGATAGTGTATGTTTATACTATACTGTGTGTGGCATGTATGTGGTGTATGTATCCAGTGTATGGGGAAGTGAAAAATAAAGAATAAAATGGCAGGTATTTATGGTTTTACATTTTAGTACAGTGGTGTTAATGCATACCATATTGTGTTGTTGATAAGCATTTAGTGTATGTATACCATACTGTTAAGTTACTAAATAGAGTGGAAACCAATAATTTTATGTGTACAATATTGTAAATTGTGTTGTGTGTTTGTCACATTGAATAATGCCCCAGTCATATAATGGCACGAAACTGATATTTGTAACTAGTTTTTGTAAGTTTATAAGTAATACTACCATGCATTGATGATCACTGGGCTCATAAATGTTTAACTCTGCAAAGGGGGTATAAAACTATTCTGTAGGTCTTGATATGTCTGTTTAGGTACCCTCCAGCTTTGTTAGAGCTCAGTGGATGATGCCATGGTCTGTCGTTTGCGGAGTGAACTTAGGAAAGTTGGAATCTATTACTTGTGTGGTTGTGTTACTTGTGATAACTCTATATTCTATACTTCCTGATTCGAGAGTACCCGACAGAGTGAATTAAAAACTGACTATGCGAATTCTCTGTACTTCATTCCAGTAAGCGTTAGTCTTTTGCATTATCTGTTATCTGGTAGTCGCAATATCTTTATTACTTGTGATTACTGTATTTGATATAACTGTTAATTAATATAATTGTTATGGTTTTCACACATCGTAACTGACCAGTGTTGAGCATTACTACTACATCTCTAACTTCTGGGATACGAGTTACTGACTGTTATGTGTATTTGCACCCGGGATTCCTGTGTGGGCATGGCAGTATTATGTGGCTCTCCAGTGGACTACAGTTTCCGAACATGTGCCATGGTGTGTTCCGGATTCTACCCATCTAATAGTTCTGGTCCAGCTGTGATGTGAACTATATCATTATATTCTGAATGTTGCGTCTGCTCATGTTAAAGTGTATACAATTAGCCTCTTATAAATACATTATTAAATACTTTTTCCTGTTATCACTAGCTAACAATTCAACCATTTAAGAAGAATGTCAGCTGGTTGGAGAACCCAACATAATGTACGTGGAATTGTGATAGTGTTGTTTATGAGTATATAATTATGGTATACAGTACAGTGTAATGACGAAGTAGGGGAAATAAGGGTATGAAGCTACCATTTTACATCCGTAGAGTGTTCATAAACATATGTGGAAATATCAATATCTGTAGGGCCTTACATGTCTTATCATGGATAAAAGAGGGATTACTTATACATCATCAATGTCATTAATGAAAAGAAATTAGTGTGTCTTTGTTTACATGAAATTTTTTTGCTTGATTTTATTAATTACTTTCAGCTTATTACTCGTCTTGTCTCTATCCATTTGCAACTTGAAAAATCTGTTAAGAATTTACCAATTTATCCATAATTCCAATTATTTACATAATATGCATACATTTCATGGAATTAAACGTGCCAGTTACAGCTTTGAAAATGAAAATGAGACAATTTACAGAATTAATTTCCACATTATTGTAGTTCATAGTTATCAAAGACCAGTTATTAGTCGATGTCGCTAATCACTCACTCTGAGTTGTCCATTACCCATTTGTATTACTTCAGATTCACTGACTTGAGGTTTTAATTAAAGTTGAACAGCTGTTCTGTTCAACTTTAATTAAACCCTCAAGTCAGTGAATCTGAAGTAATACAAGTGGGTAATGGACAACTGAGAATGAATGATTAGCGACATCGACTAATAACTGGTCTTTGATAACTATGAACTACAATAATGTGGAAATTAATTATATAGTCAGTATGAAATTTATTCTGAGCAAATACGTTTCTCTTACTTAAAGCTGTTATCTTTATTCACCGTCATATGTTCATCGGCTCTATTCTCTATTGTTTTCTACTTATATAATTATTTGTTTTGTAAAACCTGTTAAAACGTGTACGTGATCATAATTAATGGTATTGAAAAGCAGCATACATTTACAATGG
>NC_089786.1:40107601-40137601 GCF_040412425.1 Macrobrachium rosenbergii | reverse complement strand
TTTCTGCTTATAAGCAACAAATGTAATTTAATATAGTGATCTTGGCTGTGAGCACAAATTTACAAAAAATGTAATTAGAGCAGGAATATCTCGAATAGAACATATCTAAAAAAGTAAATAATTAAATAAACAAATAAATAATTTATTTAATAAAAAAAATAAATATATACATAACTACATAAATCAGCATTACGCTTGTTTAAAAGATGGATATACCCGACTAAATGTCACTTGAGGGGCCAGAATGAACAAGTAGTAGAGGCTGATCTGATTGATGACGAACAGGGCACAAACAAATAAATACGAAGAAACCAATATCGGGGTCGTATCGCCAATTAAAAGCCTCAAATGAAGGAAGACGAAGAAGGGCTCCGAAAGCACCACATCGATTCTTGTATCAAAAGCAGATGGGTTTACCCTAAGAGATGTCGGCTGAGAGAACCTTCAAAGCTCCAAGGGAATGGATGGGAAAACTTCTCCTTCGAACTCAGTAAATGATAATCTTCTCCTAAATTCTTCAGATGTTTGCAGTTTGCTACGATCAGGAAAGAGAGAGAGAGAGAGAGAGAGAGAGAGAGAGAGAGAGAGAGAGAGAGAGAGAGAGAGAGAGAGAGAGATGTTAATCAGAGATGTAGTCATTATCTTGTGCAGCCAAAGGCTATCTTGCAGCCATGATGACAGCTCCCTCCAGAATGCTATCTCAATGAGGCCAAAGCTGGATTATTTTATTTGTTTTTTTTTTTTTTTTTCTAAATTCGCTGCCATTTCTTGTTCTATTTCTTCATTTAAATTTACTGTTATCAGCTATCTTTGACTAGAACTATGAGTAAGGTTTGCAAATTCTTGTACATTATATCTTGCTCAAATTAAGTGCCGAGGTTGCACAGACATATAAAACTATTAATACGTTATTACTCAAATAGTACAGAAAAAGATTATCCATGATGAAGACTGAATCATCGAACACAATTCTGCTTGGAAACTGCCAATAGTAGCAGCAACGAATGAAGCTTACTTCTGGTTTCCATGGAAACCAAAGGTTGTTAAATATGTTCACAACTAAACCCATTTGTCGGGGTAAGGCAATAAGAATAATAAACCTTAGCTTTACATCAGTGGTTGATCATATTTTGATTATATCTAACACTATATATATATATATATATATATATATATATATATATATATATATATATGTGTGTGTGTGTGTGTGTGTGTGTTGTGCATGTGTGTATGTATATATATATATATATATATATATATATATATATATATATATATATATATATATATATATATATGTGTGTGTGTGTGTGTGTGTGTGTGTGTGTGTGTGTGTGTGTGTGAGTGAGCGTGTGTGTGTGTATATATATATATATATATATATATATATATATATATATATATATATATACTTTGAATGTCAAAAATAATAACAACAACAAGTGTTTTAGAACACAATTCCCAATGTTTGGTTATAACTTTAGTTTATCGTCTGCAGGACTAAGGAAAAATATTTAAAAGAAATGACAGACCAATAACTCTCATTGAGATGGCGAAGCATTAATCTTTATGAATGCCCAATAATTAAGATTTCAATAGCTCACATAATAAGAAACGACATATGAGTCCTTTTTCAAAAGAATCAATAAATTTAAGTTTCAGATTTTACCAAACATAGGACCAGTTAAATACGGGATACTTTTCCTCAACAATACGTTTATTGTGAGGTTTCTAGACTCTATAAAAATTCTTAGCTTTAATTAGGGAGTCCACTTAATTACAGCTTTTCATGACTGTATCAGCTATTTGCTGATGCTAGAACATTAATGTATCTGAAATAGGAAGCACCCTTCAGCAGCAAACACATTACCTATCTTATTTATACAGTAATATAATATCAGGGGGTATCCATACACTTCCAATGTTACTGTAATCATGAAAGTGCATGAAAGCATTGCAGCCGCTTTGCAGTAAATATTGATACACCAATACCACCTTTTCTTTTGTCTAGCTACAACGTTTCACGCTTCACTGGATGGTACTTTCCATTGTAAATGTACTTGAACACCTCTCCCTACCAATGGTAAAGGTTCTTGATAATGGAAAAATATGGCTCAAGTACCACACTTCACTTAAAACTATAGTATTGATGATGGTGGCATTTTGATACAGTGAAAAAAGTGTTAGATGAAATACAAATTATCACACTCATTTTACTGATAACATTTTCAAAAAAAAATTTTACAGTATCCTCATAATCATTGCATAAATAAACACCTGATATAGCCATATTCATTCCTAAATTCCAACCGGGGAAAAACACCAGACATTTCTCTTCTTCCAACCTGCAAGACCCATTATACAAGGTTTATTTAAATTCAGCTCAGCGCCTGTGGGCAATTCTAATTTCTTGAAGTCACTATCTATTGCCAACAATAAGTCAGCTGCCATCTACATATCCAACAGTGATAGTTTCAAATCTATTTGGTATTGTAATAGTTCTTGGAAAATAACTTACATCATCATAGACAATGGACAACCTTGTCTTACTGAATGTTTTACATTAAAATATTAATTTGCAATACAAATTACACAAAGGCCAGTATTGCAGTCGGTGTAAAACATCATAATTTGATTAATAGATTCTTCAGAGAACTTTATTTAGGTGTTACTGGCAGAAGTAGTTTTGTACAAACCATATCAAATCCTTTACTCTAATCAAAACTGATAATTACACCTTTCTTATTATGGTTAACATAATAAACGACATCTCTTATAGATTATTACTGTGTAGTATTGATCTACCTTGCACAAAGTAGAATTGTTCTTTAGATATAAAATAGATAAAACACCTTTCATACGATTATCAAGTATTTTTGCGGTACATTTATAATCAATGTTTCGTAAAGAAATCAGTCTAGTTTTTTAGCTCGATTACATCACTGTTGTTCGGAATAAGCTTTATTACTCCTGCACGTTGCCTTTTCCCAAGTTTGTTTTCAGTCATTTCAAATTTTACTACCATAGTGAATTAATTATTTTATGATAGCTCACACCATAAATGAAACTCTAATGCGGGGTCATCTTCTCCAGGTGTCTTTCCTTTATACATGGACTGAAAAGGCCCCCATGTTTCTTTCTCAGATACCTCCTTAACGTTTCATTTTCTGCATCTCCAATATCTTTATCAACAAACTGCAAGAAGTAATCTTCGAAGCTAGAATCTTTGTTTGCTTCAGAGAAGAGGGCTTCATAATAAGATTTAACATAATGAATAATGGCCTGTGTATTATAGAATATTCCGCTCTCCGTGCTTAACAATCGCATGACTTTGTTTACAGATCTTACGTTTTCCTTACTCAATAAATGAAGTGAAATTTGTTCACCATTTAATCTATCATCAACTCCCACTAGAATTTTTATTCCTTCACATATGCCTTCTTTCATTGCTTTTATTGTCTTTAATCTCTTTGATAAGAGCGAGGGTTACCTCATCATAAGAGCTTTTATCACTTGCTCAATTTAAAATGCTTTGCAAAAAGTTGTGTCCCGCATTTCTCCTCAGTTGCATGTTTTGATAACGTTACGAAAATTTTGCACTATCGTCATACTTTTGACATAGCCATCCCACCAGATAAAGGTTTTATCAAAAACACTAATTTGAGACTTCAGATAATTCCAGAGTACTTTAAAATTCTCTGTAAAATCATCCCTCTCTTAAAAACCTGCAATTGAGCATCCAGTACCCCTTACCATTCTTTGCTTGACTATTTACAATTCTCTTTACTATTACCATAGTATGGTCAGCCATCGACAATGGTATATTCTCACATAACCGTACATCTTGATACAAATATGTAACATAAATTCGGTCGAACCTCGATACATTATTATTTCTGAAATAGGTGTACAAAGGCATATAATTAGTGGAGAACCAAGCGTCTTTTAGTGACAGTAGCTTTACTCAGAGGCGTAACAATAGGGTGGCAGAAGTGGCAAACTGCCACGGGCCCAGGGCCTATAATGATTAAAGGGGCCCATGGACGTAGAGTTACAGAAAGGGAGCCAAGGGACCCAAGGGATATGGGCCCATGGCCGTAAAAAGAAGAAGAAGAAAAAAAATATGCTACTGCTTACTGTTATATTTTAGTGATCTAGAAAAAAAAAATATTTCAAATTCCTCAATATAATACTGGTAAATGATTATTAACAGAAACTGAGAAGACATTACATATTGTTAATGTATATGATGGCCTTTATGGGTTATGGGTTAGGAGGTCATAGGGGGTATTACTGTTCGTACACTACAGGTCCGTATGAGATCTTGGCTTGAACGCGTTATGTTCCTGTCTAAGTCCTGGCCTCCGTGTACACCAGTTACCAGAGCTTGTCAGTTGTCACCGCCTGTGACTGCCAGTATCTTTTGATCATTTAAAGGAAAAAGTGAGAGAAGTTTTTCGCGTTTCGTGATTGTTTTACATTGTATTCATTTATAAGTGGACTACAACTGATAGTTATCTTACACCTTATGAAAGATTATGTTGATTACGAATTGTGAACTTAATTTTAATGTTTGACTCACAATACAAATAATGTAATAGAAAGAACAGTGCATTGCAGAAAGATGTAATTAATATCTTCACAATGATATCAATCGAAATTTTTTTTATAGCGCCTCAGTGGCGTGGTCAATATGGTGTTGGCGTCCCACCTCGGTGGTCGGAGATTCGATTCTCGACCATTCCATTGAGGAGTGAGAGATGTGTATTTCTGGTGATAGAAGTTCACTCTCGACGTTGTTCGGAATCACGTAAAGCCGTTGGTCCCGTTGCTGAATAACCACTGGTTCCATGCAACGTAAAAACACCATACAAAAAAAAAAAACAATAGAATTTTTGTATATCAGATGATGACAGAGTATAATTTTCTCAATTAGTAATAGTTTTTATTTACAGTGAATCGGATATATCATGCCTCCCAAAAAACATCTTAGTGGCAGTGAAAAGCGGAAAAGAAAAAGAAATGAAATTAATGCATCAAAGCTTCCAAAAATTAGTGGTTTCTTTTCCCCAACAGTAGAAGTGATTATCGAAAATGCAAAGGACAATGACAGTTGTGAAGCTATTGGAGAAAATACTAATAGTAGTGTCACTAGTGTGGAAATGCCTACTACTAGTACTAGTTTAGTTGAAACAAACACAGCAACTGATACAGGTGAAAAGAAATTAGACGAAGTTGGCAAGCCTGATTCTGACCCAGTTTCCGACACTATATTAGGCAATACCTGTGAAGATGAGTGTAAACCTAGTACCTCAAAAGACCATGCGCCTGAGCTCTCATTTGACACAATAACATCGTTGTGGCCTACAGACCGTGGACATTTTATGGAACAAAACTTGAAGGACCAAACAAAACGATTTATCATTACAAATGGACATTGCAAGCCTAATGGCCCTTTCAAAAAGGATGCAGAATGTCGCTCTTTCTCTGAAAATTATTATCATGCAGTGTCCAAATCAGGTGTGAAAATTGGGAGGTCGTGGTTATGCTATTCAGTTGTTCTTGATAAGGCTTATTGTGAGACATGTTGGTTGTTTGCTAATCGAGGAGCGAGTAGATTTCAAGATACATGGATTGATGGCTATTGTGACTGGAAACTCATAGGTGAGGACCGTGAGGGTATGAAGAGGCACGAATCATCCCAAATTCACTATAATTCATGCCTAGTGTATGAACAATGGTGCTTGCATGGAACTTTGAGTGAAGCACTTGAAGGTAATCTTCAAAAGGAGAAAAATACTGGCGTCAGGTTTTGGACAGATTATTAAATGTAACTCTTACATTAGCGATGTGCAATTTGCCAGTTCGTGGACACACAGAAGGAACACAAGCAGAAGATGAAGGTGATTATGATGAGGATGAAAGGAAAGTTAGGAAACGTGGAAATTTCATTTGCATCATTGAGTTGCTTTCTAAATATGATCCAGTACTTTCAGAATTAGCCTAATCAGTAAACCTAAAGGTAAAACAAAGTATATGAGCCCGATGATACAAAATGAACTCATTCAGTTGCTTTCAAAGGAAACTGAAAAAAGAACTTACTTATGCCATTAAAGCAGCTCCATTTTATAGCATAATGTTAGATACAACACAGAATATTTCCAAAATTGATCAGATGTGTGAAATATACCGTTACTGTAGCATAGAATATGATGATAATGGAAAGCCAAAAGCCCTACAAACTAATGAGTCTTTTTAGGGTTTCATAAGGTTGAGGGCCAAAGTGGAGCTGCACTATCAGAACAAATTTTGCAAATAATTAAACAAAGAGGACTTTCTATTTCAAGGTGTCGTGGCCAAGGATATGATGGAGCTAGTAACATGAAGGGGATATACAAAGGTGTGCAGAAAAAAATCATTGATGTTGAACCCAGTGCAGTTTATGTTCATTGTGCTGCTCATAATTTAAATTTGGTGATTAATGATGCTGTCAAGGATGTGACAGAAATGGCGCAGTTTTGTGATATTGTTCAAAGAGTCTATGTGTTTTTTGGTTTGAGTATCAAGAGATGGGACATATTATCTAGCTTAATTTCTGAATCAGGCACTCACAAAGGGGTAACTATTAAGAAGTTAAACCCAACTAGATGGGCTGGACGTTATGATGCGGTATTTGCTCTCAAATTTCGATTCTGTGATGTGCAGAAAGCTCTAGCACAAATAATATTATGCAGCTCTAAGGCAGACGAACGCAATTAAGCCACTGCACTAAAGAAATGTCTTGAAAATTTTAAATTTGTATTCCTTTTGACGTTTCAGTCCAAAATCTTACAGTCAATAAATTTAGTATCAAAAATGTTGCAATCAAAGGCAGTTGATCTTGCTAAGGCAGCAGACCTCTTAAAGGTTTGCATGGATGAGATGTGCAGATTAAGAAATCAGTTTGAGGATGTAAAGAAAGAAGCAACAGATATAGCCCAGAAGTGGTCAATCAGACGAAAATTTGAGAAAAAGAGACTTCAAAATGTAAAAAGACATTTTGGCGAGCTTTGTGAAGACCAAAGATTAGAAGATCCAGAGAGTTTGTGTAGAGTAACTGTTTACTATCGTACTCTGGACATCATCACAACTCAGTTGAACTTCCGTTTTACTGGCTTGCATGAAGTTGTCTCATCATTCTCAGTGTTGGAACCAATCTCATTGCAAAATTTATCTCACTCACAGCTGTACGAAAAAGCATCTAGTTTTGTGAAAAATACCACAATGATGTGTCAGAAACATTCACACAGGAAATTCTCAGCATGAGATCTGCTCTGAAGGAGAAATAAGCAAAGTTTCTAGTATTAAGGACCTTGCTAATATGTTGATCATAGAAAATCATTCTATTTCAGCCAGTTTCCCTGAGGTTTGCACTGCAGTGCTATTGTTTTTAACTATTCCAGTCACAACTGGAAGGGCAGAGCGTTCATTCTCCAAACTAAAGCTTGTTAAAAACTATTTGCGAAGTACAATGGCACAGGAAAGATTAGAAGGACTAGCTCTTCTATCAATTGAACAAGGAACTGCGCGTAAATTGAACTTAAGTAAAGTCATTGACAGATATGCAGAGATGAAAGCAAGGAAGAAAGAATTCTAGAAGGTATATAAGGTATATTTGTTTATTTAATGATGGTATAAATGTTTTGGACCAAGTTGTGTTTATTTTCATTTTATAGGCATCGTAATTATGCAATAATGTAACGGCCGCATAGGCCTACATAAGGGGATTCATCTGATTCATTATTGAGAATATATAATTTAGATGTTTTTTGTAAGCTATGTATGTATTAACAATTAGTAATTATATTTCAATGCCTGCATATTATATTTCAATTTCTTATGCCTACCAGTTCTACGATATATCAAATCAATCTCTACTCTCTCTCCCATAATATATATATATATATATATATATATATATATATATATATATATATATATATATATATATATATATATATATATATATATATATATATTTTTTTTTTTTTTTTTTTTTTTAGTTAATGGGGGCCCACTGTAAGAAAATGCCACGGGCCCATTCTCACCTAGTTACGCCCCTGGCTTTACTGAACTACATAAAGCCTTGGAGACGTTCGTCTCCTAACCAGTGCTTACATCCTGTGCTGACACAACACAATTGAAATTTCCTGCCATGATGAGGTTTGATATATGCTTTTTCTCTTGATAGTATTTCGACATTTGAGTTTTTGTTAAACAAAAAACACGTCCTTCCCTTGAGACAATCAGGTTCATTTATTATGATATCAAAGGAACCTTCTAGATACTTCATCCTCGATTTGTCTCTAACATTATGTTCTTGTAGAAATTAAATAAATATTCCATTGCCAACATTTTAAGCTGTATCTGTTTACTTTCATCGTTCAACCCACAGATATTAAATGCAGCAAACACCGGAGCTATGATGAATGTCAAAGCTTCCATTATGGTAAATTTGTGCGTCATTATTAGAATGACTTTACAGTTTTGTGTGCTTAGCCAAGTGTGATTCCCGTCTTTAACCTCCTCACTGCTATAATCTGTTTTATTTCTCTTTACATTAACGCTTGAAACATCAGCTACGATGAGACCATCCAGTGAACCTTGTAATGTATCCGCTAAAGGAGAATAATGCATAAGAGGAATCAAAGCAGAAGCTCCACTGAACCTAGCATCCAGCATTTCTGCATCCGCATCCCGATCATTTTGACTGTAAAACGTTACTTTGCCGTCATTTTCCTTCGTTCTTGAAGAATCTCTTGCCATGAAAGGTTTCTATTTCTTGTCCGGAAAGCACTGTCTTTGGCTCGTCCGTGTAGGCAACCCGGCGGCTGTTCCCCTGGGACAGCCCTTATCCTTCAACAGGTCGCTGTGCATCATTTTTATGACCTTGGCGACATGTTACTCTCATTTTCAGACTTGCTGTCTGTCATACCCAGGGGGATTACTTCGGTTTCCATAATCTGGGCGTTTTCCCCTTGTATCATGTTCGTTCCTGCATTTCCATTCATTTCTATGGCATCCACTCATCCCTGTATGTCTACCTCCTTCACGTACGTCATATTTTACTTGCAAGGTACTTTGTGTTTCACCATTTTCTGCGCTAGTATTTACTGCGGTAGTTTTTCCACTCTTCGTGTGACTCAATCGACAAGATGTCCTCGGCACCCATTTTGTTAATGCTTGTTCCTCTGCTACTTTCTGAATCTGTTGACGTGATATCGTATTAACCTTTCGTTTTCGTTTCCGTTAATATCTTCTGATTTCTCTGCTTCCTGTTCCACTTCTGTTTCTGCAGCTATTCCTTCCTTTCCTGAGGCTACTAAATCTGAAAATCTTCATTTCTGTAAACCGAACCTGAAATCCGTTTACTGTCACTTTTGAAAGAATGTTCTGCTTTAAGTTGACCTTAACAGTACAGACTCCGCTGAGCGTACCTAGAAAGGGACCGAGGTTATGTCTGTTGAGCCTGATACTTTCTACGACTCTGTATTGACTCACGGTATTAATCAGAACATCATCATCATCCATCTCAGGAGGTCAATCACGTATAGACCCGAAGGTATGCTCTACACTTTCATTTATTATTTTCACTTTTAATGCATCATTCACACGAAATGATATCACGTTTTCTTCGTTATCATCAACAAATTTCTGGAATACATTAACATTTCAGACTTGAATAATGATCTTATCTCTCAAGTATTGTACCACAGTAATGTTTTCCGGCTCAATATGCAGCCTATTAAACAACAGCTTCCCAACATCAACCTGTGTAGGTTTAATGTACATTTAGAAACATCATTTTACCGAATTTCCATTCCTTACTGGAAAATGGAATAGCATATTGGCGATTTCACAACTCCCCGTGAGTATTGGTAGAGCCGGATATGGGTAGAAAGGGGGAGGTGATGGTAAGCCACTTGGAGGTAAGCCCTGAGGCAATTAGCCTCAGGGCTTATACAGTTCTAGATTTGACTAGTGTCTTTATGGTCAAGAAAAACACTAGCTATCCGATAAACTCTTACAGAACTACACTCCTTGATTCATACATATTCACACCTTATTTGATCTCAAAACAACCTGCAAAGCTTTTCAAAGAACAGCTGAAAAGGGCTGAAGTACAGAGATGAAAATGCAGCGACTCTCCCAAGCAGTTCCAGCAACGTCCTCTCTCCTACTTCTTCACAAATAAGCGGAATTATAAAGAAAGAACACTTCATAATTACTGAAGGGCCTCAGCCCCACCCCACCATACCCCAGCACATACTTTCACAAGCATCAAATACCATTTTGACATAAATTAATTTTAGCACTCCCTCTTTATTTTAATAACTCCGTCCACCGATGATTTTCTTCATGCTGGGTGGCCCTTCTTCCAAAACTCATGTTTGGATTTTTCTGTTGAAATCGCGGCTATACTGGAACGACGCCATGACTGAAAGTATTGAGGAGTTTAAGTGACTTTAAACGTAATGCAGATAAGATTACTTGGAAGACATATTCGCAGACCAAAGAGTGCAAATTCAAATGGTTTAAGGACGTAACTTTTAAGCGTCAGTAGGCGGCGCGAGCTTCCTCCTCAAACTTAGTAGAGACAGCGTAACAGGGGTTTCCATCAACCGTCCTCCAAACATCTATAGTAATGGTGAGTACGTACATTCTTTGTAGGGTAACGTATAGTAAAGCTCTCATTAATCACTTGAAATTACTCATAGAATACGGAAACGAACCACAGAAGGAACAACAGATGTCCATTTGATGAAGAGCCAACTCTGAACGGTCTCTTACATAAGACAATTATTGTTAATTACCTAGACTTTTAATTCAAAACTTTCCCTCTGTTAGGTTCAATAGGCCCCAAAATTTCGTATAGGAGAATTAAAATATGATAATTATTTTATAATGAAACACTTCACGTTTGAGGTGACTGGTAATAAGTGTTTTAACACCATTCTTGGAAAGTTATGTTTATTATGAATGAACAAGATTTGACGTTGAAGCAATCTGTTCAGTCATAGTAATCACTGGACAAACAGTTGATACAACAATAAAATTCTCTCTCTCTCTCTCTCTCTCTCTCTCTCTCTCTCTCTCTCTCTCTCTCTCTCTCTCTCTCTGAAATCTCTGAATTATTTAGCAATTTAACCATACCACTGAGTAAGAATATTCTTGCAACTGTTACTACAGGTACTGTATTATTTGGCAATTTAACCATACCACTGAATAAGAATATCTTGCAACTGTTAATACAGGTACTGTATTATTTAGCAATTTAACCATGTCACTGAGTAAGAATATTCTTGCAACTGTTAATACAGGTACTGTATTATTATTTAGCAATTTAACCAGACCAAAATATTCTAACTCACTGAGCTGGCCCAAAGGATTTATTTCCAAAACTTGACATTTGCTGTTGAAATTTTGACATTCACATAAAAGATGTATAACTTGGTGTTGACCAGCTTTCTTGTGATACAAGGATTGGGCCAGCCACGTGGGCCACTTAAGTATACACGGGTCATACGAGAGTGGCAAATTTGATAAGAGATTAAATGACTTCACAAGCTTTTTTTTAATTCAAAAACACACAATTCAACCAGGGGTTGGATCTGCTTTTTGTTGTCAGGTTCAGTATTCCATAAACCTTGAAATTCAAGATCACAGGTTTACGTGATGTTAAATGATCATTAAACGAAATGGTTGTGCCTGATTTGGTTATACAAATTGCATGCTGCACAGTCCATTTTGGAGGTAGCTAAAACTAATTCAGAGCAAACTGCAGCGTTGCAAAAGGATAATTATTTCTGTGTACTGTCTAACTGAAAATGGACATCTGGGCCAAATTATACATCCTTGTAACACGCTGTGCAAAAATATTTTGCTTGAATTTACTGGCCTACAATTACAAAGATATCTCCAGCCACCTGTCATTATATAGATTCAGTTTACTTTGCATTTTCCTAGAAGTTATACAATACCACTAGGGGATGAAAACTCCTGTTATGTTTATAACTACCTAGAGAACGTTGAAAACACAAGAGTACTGTTTATCCAACAAAGCTTACCTCAGTCATAAACTGCTCATACACAGAACATACCCTTCCATACAGTTGTACCTCACTCTTAAATGACACTAGATTAACTGGAAAATGTTACTCCTAGGTCTCTGCTAGCAATGGTCTCTCTATACAAGACGTATGCAATACTAGAGGGAATGATTCTATCAAATGGCAGAAGGGACCTACGAATCAAACTCAGCTAGTCCCTCTTGAACATCTGACTTCACAATCTAAACAATGAAACATGGAAATACTGAAGCATTACTCATTAGCATACTTCTCTGAAGAATAAACAGAAGCTGTGTTAAGGTAAAAGACTGAACTGATCTGGCTGAGACAGTCACAACAGGAGATAATTTTGTCCTAAGGAATGTCAGGATGGAGTGCCATTAATCAGTGACCTTTATCTTATGCAGACGCAGCAGCTGTGCTGGAAAAATTATTACACATATTACTTATCAGTTACATCATTAAAATGATTTTGCTAAACTGCCTTTCAAGCGCGATGTATATTGCTGCTGATGAATCATTCCTACTGGATGAGCATCACTGTCAAATAGTTTACCTTAAGCTAGAAATTATATGGCATTACTGTTGCCTGTGGATCTTTTTGTCACAAGTAAAAGGGACAGGCCTCAGAGACATCTGATAAGATGGGGAAGTACAACTATAAATTACTTTTACAGGACACTTTGGTTTGCTTCTAGACTACCATAGGGCTTGTTGTGACAATCGGTTGGTTGCGCTCCTTGTTAGCTTTCTTAGCAATACAGAGCATTCACCACTGTATCCTTTGTGATTACAGCGTACGCACACATTTTTAATATGAGCATTCATTGTCAGTCATACACTAAACCCCCCATATTCGCGTTCTCACGATTTGTGGACTCACATATTCGCGGACTTCTGTGGAACGTATCTACCCATTATTTGCAGAAAATTCGCCCATTCGCGGTATTTTTCACTGAGAAATAGTCACTGATTACTGTATTTTCATATCATTTTTATGACTAAATTCACTTTTTGTGATAAAACTATTAAAATACTCAGGCATAAGCGTTTTTAGAGGGTTTTTCTTGTGTTTAAACTACCAAAATAGGCAGTTCTAAGTGTTTTTAGAGGGGTTTTAAGTATTTGCGGATTTTAGCTACTACATCCTTTGCCCTGGGGGCGATTTGTTGTACAACAAACCTCATGAAAAGGTTCTATCTTTAAAGGAATTTTTGTAGTGTACACAATATACTGTATTTACAGTCTTCAATTTTCCACACTGTTTACCTAGCGCCCTTAGTTTACTGGAGGAGTCATTACCTGCATAAGCATAATACCTTAGGATACACAAGAACCTCATTCAAATTTTCCATGTAAAGCCACTGTCAATGCCCTTTGAGTCTGTTATGGAGAGGTTCTTCTATACCTGCTAATTGCGACGCCTACCTTTCTTTCACCTGTCCCTGAAGAAAACCTGTTACTAAACCTCCAACCAATGGTCCCTGATTCGCCAGGTCCAGTCATCTAGAAGACACTGCTGTTACATCTTGACACAGCAGAATACACCAATGACCAATATTTATCTGCAAATAGTAAGCAGAATGTCTTAAACGGCACTGTTCAAGTTACCAGGCAGCTTGTATAATTTAAATGGTAAGTCTTCCTATTTGGCCTTTCAACCAAAGTATTTTGACTTCCCAACTGTCACTTAACACCACAGACAGTCATGCTTGTGAGCCAGTCTTACACAAGGGTAATTTTACAACAGAGAGTACGCAATATTCGTATCAACATACAATACCCAATTAGAGTTTGAGCTGGTACAAATTAATGACATGCAGATACATTCTGTCAAACTGTATTATTACTCTTATTATTATCATTATTATTCAGAAGATGAAAACTATTCATATGGAACAAGCCCACCAAAGGGGCCTCTAACTTGAAATTCAAGCTTCCAAAGGTGTTCATTGAAGAAGTAAGAGGAGGTTAAAGGAAATACAGCAAGAAGAGACCCACATATTAAAAAGAGAAAAATAAATTAATAAACCAATAAACAGATAAAATGTATTAAAATGCAAGGAGAATAGCATTAGGGTAGTAATGCATTGCAACTTCACTTGACCTTCTTCAGTTCCAATTGCATAGCATCCTCTGGGAGGCTGTTCCACAGTCCAACAATGTGAGTAATAAAGGTGGTATGGTGATTTAATATCAATTATGGCGGTGATGAGGATGACTGGCCGATGCTATAGGGTGTTAAGATAATTTACATATGGCAAGTTCTTCAAGACATTCTAACCTAATTCAGGATGCTTCAGGTTGACTAACCAGTGGAAGGCAGAGGTAAAAGATTGCTGGGGACAATATACCCTAATCTAACCTGGTTATCAAAATTCTATCTTCCAAGTCCTGCCTGAAATGCACCTGTTCAGAAAATGGCCACCAACAGTTTTCAACTGCATTTTGCCCCAGGTTAACAGAAGCACCATTCACAAGAAAGAACTTTATTATAAAGAAAGATGGCCATTAACAGCTAGAAGATAGAGTTTAGGCCAAAGGCCAAGCACTGGGACCTATGAGGGCATTCAGCACTGACAGGGAAACTGACAGTAAGAAGGTTTTAAAGATGTTACAGGAGGAAAACATCACAGATGCACTAGGAAACAATTTTTAGAGAGGACAGAAAGTCAGGCGGAAAAAAAGAGAATAAGAACGGTGGTACAGCGTAAGAAATGAGAGTGATCGCAGCTAGGGGTTGAAGGGACGCTACAAAGAGCCTTAAGTAATGCCTACAGTGCACCACATGGAGCAATGATGGCACTACCCTCCTACAGGGTCCAAAATTCATGGAACAGACAGTTGCCAAGGTCTGCAACCCTAGGCTATAAAGTGTACTACCTTTTTTTATTTCAGACTTACTCTTTCAGTGCTCTAAATCATTTACAGAGCTTTGTTTATAGTTTTCAACAGTGTTTAAAGAATATTTTAACCCTTGAAGCGTCGGGGAATTCCAAAACTACTCTCTAGTAAATAAAACACTGACCATTTACTACATAATTGTTAATATTTTTCTTTACGACATGCGGTAAATTGATTTTTCATGATCCGGTGCTGCTTATGGTATCACTTCGAAGCTGAAAACTTGTAAAAATGGGAAAATAACCAAAATAACAACTGAAAACAATGAATTCTTTTGTCATTTGAACCTCAGTGGGTTACCATCGAAGACTACAGCACAGCAATTTTCACAAAACATTGTGCATACATCACATTTAATACTCATTGGAGATTTTTTGAGCTGGAATATTTCCAGTCCCCAAACTTATGACTCACTATGACTCACGACACTTTACCCACGAAAAATCGAGTCAAGGGGTCCTGGAGAACGTGACAAGCAATATCAAGGACTCACCATGACTCACGACACTTTACATACGAAAATCGAGTCAAAAACTCTAGAGGACATGACTCAAGTAATATCAAGGACTCACCATGACTCACGACACTTTATATGCGAAAAATCGAGTTGGAAGGCTCTGGAGGACATGACTCAAGCTATATCAAGGACTCCCCATGACTCACCACTCTCTACTCATGAAACTCGGATGAAAAGGTTCTGGGGGCGTGACTCAGGCTATACCAAGGACTCACCATGAGTCACAATACTGTTCAAATACGAAAAATAGAGTCAGAACACCCTGGAGGGCAAGACTCAAGCTGTATCAAGGACTCACCATGACTCACCACACTGTTTACGTACGAAAAATTGAGCCAAAAGGCTCTGGAGGACTTTCTTGACTCAAGCTGTATCACGGACTCACCACACTTTACATACGAAAAATCTAGTCAAAAGATTCTGGAGGGCGTGACTCAAGCAATATCAAGGATTCACCATGACTCACCACACTTTACATACGAAAATCGAGTCAAAAGATTCTGGAAGGCGTGACTCAAGCAATATCAAGAATTCACCATGACTCACCACACTTTACATACGAAAAATCGAGTCAACAGATTCTGGAGGGCGTGACTCAAGCAATATCAAGGATTCACCATGACTCACCACACTTTACATACGAAAAATCGAGTCAAAAGATTCTGGAGGGCGTGACTCAAGCAATATCAAGGATTCACCATGACTCACCACACTTTACATACGAAAATCGAGTCAAAAGATTCTGGAAGGCGTGACTCAAGCAATATCAAGGGATTCACCATGACTCACCACACTTTACATACGAAAAATCGAGTCAACAGATTCTGGAGGGCGTGACTCAAGCAATATCAAGGATTCACCATGACTCACCACACTTTACATACGAAAAATCGAGTCAAAAGATTCTGGAGGGCGTGACTCAAGCAATATCAAGGATTCACCATGACTCACGTACTTCACACACAAAAAATCGAGTCAAGAGGTTGTGGAAGGCATGACTCACCAACTGTCTGCTTGCCTTGACTCAAGTGAAGAGGCTTTGGAGACCATGACACAAGCAACACAAAGGACTCACCGTGACTCAAACAAAAGTGTTCAGTCAGTAGCTAGTCGCCATTTGGAAGAGCACTCGGCTTCCAGCCTCAGCATAAGTTATTGTTGCTATTATATCACTATTATTGTTATTTAAACTTATATTAATTACCTTAAATATTGAATGACGACTTATTCATACTATATTTAATAATATAGTAATATCCAGAGCGTCGATATGTCCGTATTTCGGTCAGTAATGTAAAAATTCACTAACTCAGTTTTTTTTACCGAGGCGCATTTGCCCTCACTGGCAGGGGTGCCCTTTTAGCTCGGAAAAGTTTCCTGCTAACTGAGTGGTTGCAAGTATTTTGTCCGAATAGCATCATTGTTTTCCAATAATTACCAAGTAATGTGAATCGAAACTTATTTACTAACCTCATTTTCTCCCTCAGATATATGTTTTTTCAATAAATAATGTTAACGAATAAAGAGATCATAAAGTATTGTGATGGTAAGTCTAACTTTAATAACAACACCGGCCGAAGTCAACGACAGGACCTTGTTTTCCGATACACGCTGCATAATTTTTTTACTTTTCACATATTTTAACACCAGTTGGGATAAATTACACTAAGTATAAGAAAAACATGTTATTATAAACTTTCTTTGAATACCAGAATCTACTAAAAACATGGAAATAATAAAACTTGCTATTGGTGAAAACTCCAGCTGCATTTTCCTGATTTATGTCATTGCAGCTTTTTCCTGATTTATGTAAATGTTGAAATCAGTCATGTTATTGAGATTACTTTAATGGCTATATTTGCAATTAAATAGTTTCTATGCTTCTTTTTGTAGGTGCACACTAATAAAAATATATTTCATAGAAATTAACAACTCTTTCATGTAAGTTACTGCAGATAATGCAAGATAAGAAAACTTTTTACTTTCTTATTTTGCCTTTTGTTCAGGACACATATAAGGTTAACACGAGTTTCTGGAGATATTTTGAGAAGTAACAGAATATGTGACTGAGTAGAAAATGTACTATACACATGTACATTTTAAGGATTACTAGGCTATAGGCGTCTACTGTCAAATACGGAAGTGGGGATGGAAGGGAGAGGGAGGGGTATCGCGGTTGTAACTCGGTGAAATTATGAATTCATTTAATTGTGATTTTTATGCAATTTATGGAACACTACAGTATCCTCAAACCAAAAATAGTTCTATTAATAGAATCTATACCTTTACGACAAAATTAGCAAACCCTTTCTATACGGACTTACATCATAGGCCTACATACACCTAGCCTAACTTATATCAAGCACCAGCTACTGTTTACTGTTACTCCTTACCTTAAAGAGTTAAATAAAATTTATTGCAATTGTCAAACAATGGTGTAAGACGCACAGACATAGGCTAGCCTAGTTTGAAATGTGTGCAAGAAATAAAGCCATAATAAGTGAAGTACGTACATTATTATTATGTAAAAGAAAAAATATCCTCTTCATATTTATCATAATGATATAACAAAAGGCTTCAGCACAAAAGCCTATAAAAGATGATATGCATCTGCAAAGTTTTCTTACCCATCAACATTTGCTGGCAGGTGGATACCATATGAATCACTAGGGCCTACCTATCTAAGTGATTTTATCTAAATTTTATCTAAAGCCACAGGCTGTTCCTTTTACCTCCCCGGAAGTTTTCACCAATAGCAAGTTTTATTAATTCTATGTTTTTAGTAGATGCTGGTATTCAAAGAAAGTTTATATAACATGTTTTTCTTAAGCTTCGTGTAATTTATCCCAATTGGTGTTAAAATATGTGAAAAGTACGAAAATTATGCAGCATGCATCCGGAAACAAGCTCCTGTCGTTGACTTCGGCGGGTGTTGTTATTAAATTTAGACTTACCATCACAATACTTTATAATCTCTTTATTCGTTAACATTATTTATTGACAAAACATATATCTGAGGGAGAAATTTAGGTTAGTAAATAAGTTTCGATTCACATTACTTGGTAATTATTTGAAAACAATGATGCCATTCGGACAAAATACTTGCAACCAATCAGCTAGCAGGAAACTTTTCCGAGCTAAAGGGCACCCCTGCTAGTGAGGGCCAATGCGCCTCGATTAAAAAAACCAGTATAGATATTAACTGTACGACAGACAAATGGCTACTGAGTACTGATGGGAGTGATGGGGAATCCGCCAGCCCGGCCCAGTGTCAGTGTTGCCACCTCAAAAAGTCAAATTCTTACAAACTTGCTCTTTTTTTTTCCCACAAATTCCCACAAACTGAACTCGAATTTCCACAAGAAATTTCCACAGATTATAAGACGCTTAATTATAGGGTCAAATGGTGGTTTATATACAAAAAACAAGCCGAAATGAAAGTAAGATTTCTGATACATTCTGGTACCCCTGGACCAAGTCCGCTAGGTAGTATAGACGACGCAATATAAAATAAATGAGCATCGGATTACGGGACATATAACAAATTGAATTCTATTGTAACTGGATTAATAGAACCGAAGACTATAATTTAGTTCAAATAGGATTCGATACTAAATACGAACATTAAACATTGCAGTAGATGAACACTTCCGCGCAAAGAAAAGTAATATAGAATTAATAACAATAAATTTTTAAACAATTGAAGATATATAATAGAAAATTTAATATGGAAGAACTGGAATATGCTCTACTGAACAGCAATAAACCTGCTCCTGGAGGTGACAATATTTGTTTTGAGATGATCTGCCACTTAACACCTTTGGCAAAGCCATACTTATTACAGTTTTATAATCATTTATAGCTTGAAATTTATTTTTTTGACGAATGGCGTAAAGCTAGAATAATTCCTATCCCCGAACCTGAAAGGATCCCAGTAATGTAAGTAATTACAGATCAATTTCTTTAACAAGTTTCTTATGCAAATTGTTAGAGAAACTGGCAAGCGCTCGACTAACATGGTACATTCGAGAAAATAAAATTTTGACCCCACTCAGTTCTGGTCACAAAGTAACAGATCTACATTAGATTCTCTATCTAACTTAGAAGACCATATTCGTAGAGCATTTGAGCGATTACAATTTACTATAGCTGTCTTTTTTGACATTGAAAAGAATTACGATACTACATGGAGGTATCCTATATTAAAAATTATATGTTAAAACAGCATCCTTGTACATTTACCTAGGCTTATCCAAAACTTTTGACAGATCGCAGTTGTCAGGTGAGAATTGATGTTTTGTCCAGAAGATTTCCGCTTGAAAATGGAGTTCCACAAGGAAGCGTCCTTAGTGGTACACTGTTTACTTTAGCAATAAATGATATCAGTAATGATCTACCTATTGGAATTAAAAGTAAACTGTATATGGATGATTTTGCCATATATTATTCAGCATCTCGAATAAAACATGCAGAACGAATCATTAATAAAAGTATAATGAAAATAGATGAATGTGCCTCATCTGTAGGTTTTAAAGCTTCCAAGGTGAAGAAATAGATGTAAAAACCAGATATCACAGCATACCAATTGGTCAAACTGTTAAATTTTTAAGGATTAGTATTTGATACTCACTAGAACTGGAAAGCCCACATACCGTACATGAAATCAAAATGAACAAAAAGCATTAAATCTAGCTAAAAAACTATCGAACATTACTTGGGGAGCCTATACACATACCCTTGCTGTACTGTACAAAGCAACAGTGCTGTCTGTCATTGATCATAGAAGCGAAATATATGGCCCAGCATCAGACGCAACGCTGAAAACGTTAATCAGTTCACAACGAAGACCTTAGAATGTGTTCAGGAGCCTTTAGATCATCACCAAAGTCATCTTTACAAGTTGAATGTGATGAACTACCTTTCTCTCCATAAAGAGCTAGTAACAATGAAAAGTGCTCTAAGAATTCAGACAAGTGATTCTCAAACCAAAATTATTTGAATTGAAAGATTTATTTAGTAACAATCATTTACCACCTTTCCCAATTAGAGCTAGAACTTGTTTGAGTCGTTGAATATAAGAATATACAATTACCTTCAATAGTAAAATTACCTGAACACCATAGACAACATACAATAGAGAATATAAAAGCCAGAAAAGGTCCACTTTACGCAATATACACAGATAGATCTAAATCAGAGCACAAAGTAGGATATGCTGCAGTATCCCAAAACAAAATGTATCAGTTCTCTCTACCTAATAATGCTTCAATATTCACAAAAGAGTTGTGGGCCATTGCATCAGCCATAAAGATAATTAGAGATTAATATCATTCAATAATTTTGTGATTTTTATGACTCCAGGAAGCGCTATAGAAGCCATTCAAAAGTAAAAAAAAATAATAATAATGTACAACAAATTAAGTTTTCGCTCCAAAAAGTTGTATAATAATGAAAAAAAATACTGAATATTGAAATGTGTTGGATCCCTGCCCATGTAGGGATTAAAGGAAATTGAAGAGGCTGATAAAGCAGCTAAGGAAGCAGTCCATGACAAGAGCAAATGCAAATATTCCTATCAGTGACTATATAAGGTATGTAAAAACAATCTTTGTAAATAAATCAAAAGTATATGGAACGAGTAACCTATAAATAATAAATTGAAACATAAAACCTGTGTTGGAAAATGGAGTTCATCATATCAGAGAGACACACACAAGTAATTCTGACGCGTCTTCGAATAGGCCATACTCGTTTGACACCTGGACACTTAATGAACAGTCCACATAGCCCTCCTTCCGAATACTCAGAGTGCAAAGTGATGATAACAGTCAAGCATGTATTGTGTGAATGCCCAAGATATAACCAAGAGCGATTATCAAATTCTGGAAGTAGATCAATGAGGGAAATTTTGTCAGATTCGTCTACATTTTCAGTAATTCCGGTTTTAATGTTTATGAGGAAATATAAAGATAAGTAAATAATAAAGATACGGAAACCTTTAGGGCGTTTAATGAATTTTAAAACAAAAAAAAATTGAAATTTTGCTTAACTTATTCTGAATTTTAATATACCTTTGTAGTGAGTATATATGGAAACATGAATAAATGTATCTATTATATGTGTGTGTTCCATTTTGAGAGCGTGTGCCTTTGTGCAGTTTAATTTCATTATCCTTCATTCATCATCATACCGAATGACCTATTTGGTCCCAGCGACTGGCCTCTGGCTTAGACCTGGCATTTCATTCAAATCCTTCAGGCCAGCCCTATGAGACCTGATAGTCATCTCAGTGGTCTGGTTAAACTATTCTAATAATAAATAAAATCTTGCAATGTCACCTAATATTTTGTACAGGAATAAAATGATATCGAGGAGTCAATCATGGCCTGTTTCCTAAAAGTCTGAGAGCTTTTTACAAAGGAAATTGGTTTCAAAATTGCAATCTATGTTGAAACATATTAATGTGATGTCGGAGTCACCTCATGATAGAATAACTGACATTTTCCAAAAATATTTTTCATGAGTAGTAGACGGAAAAGTCAAAGGAGTTAAAAGGAAAATCTGAAATTATACCATGAAATATGTCTCTCGCTTTTTAGCTCATTCTTTTTCCCGAATAACTAACTCATGAGAATGATTTCGATGAATGCCTTGTCGTGTCACAATGCAAAGGAATTTTTCCGAGTCAAAAGAGTGCGGGACTTAAACTTATTTGAAACCTTGCGGCGTATTGTTTTTGATAACAGGAGTACCTGAAACAAGTCCGAATACTCGGCGTTCAAATGATACGAAACGCTAAGGATATAGCAAAAAAAAAAAAAAAAAACGCTCCTGCAGTTCCTGTTGAAAAGAAGACTTTTAGGAACCATACACTTTGACTAAAATTGTCTTTATTGATTTGCTAGAAATCTTACTTTGTACTCTGTTACAATTTGGGCCTTATTTGCTTCTCTTTCTTTAGTTCACATCAGCTTAATTGGTTTGCACTTTATTTTAAAAGTTTAGGGCTGTTAGATTATTGTTATTGTTATTGCACAGTGCGAAAAGAATAAGTCTTTACAAATTTCCATAAAATCATGCCTGCATAATCGCGCATGTAATATTTAAGAACTGAATCGAGACAGAAAAAAGGTTAAATAAAGTGCAAGTATTGGAAAGAAGATCTCGAACTAGTGCAAGAGAATCTGACAATGGACGCGTAAATTTATCAGACATTAAAATGAGGAATATGACTTCTTTCCTTAATGAATCATAGTGAACTGGTGCATAAATCGTCCCTTAATAAACGAAAGCCAGTTCAGACAAATGAGGGGGAACCTGCACAATAGGGCTGTCGCACAAGCACTGTATCGCTCTAGAGAGCAATGTCTATCTCTATTAGAGACCTGTATTATACTTCTTGGTAAATCAGCCTCAGTAATTCCTCACTCACGAATCATCAATGAATTACCCTGAAGAGGAGAATGTTTAAGCAGACTTGCTTCCTAATGCAACCTATTATATATGAATAAGGATATTATTATTATTATTATTATTATTATTATTATTATTATTATTATTATTATTATTATCATTATTATTATTATTATTATTATTATTATTATTATTATTATTATTATTATTATTATTATTATGGGTAGGTTATGGTTTACTTGGGCAACCGCGCAACAACCAAATACCTTTGCATGGGTAAGTAGTTCGCCCTCGACCCAAACATGCGACCCCATTCTAGCACAGAATTCAAACTGTTAACATGGCGTCTTCCCATCCGTCTCACGTTTAACTTGTTGCTGCAAATCCAGTCACTATTATTGATTTGGATAAATTATGTGACGTTGAAAGTAAATTGCATTTGTTTCTGATGAAAGTGGCCTTTTTAGGCGATTTTAGTGGTCTGTGTGAGCAGTGTAAGGAAGGAAAAGTTAGTCTTGTGACAGATTAAATTTCGTCCCCTGTAACTCCTGTGAGAGCATGCAGTGCAATATTAACGCTTACCAGAACATATGTGCTTGCAAGAATCTTTCAAAATGTGGATATATATATATATATATATATATATATATATATATATATATATATATATATATATATATATATATATATATATATATATATATATATATATATATATATATATATATATATATATATAGTGAGTGTGTGTGTGTGAAGATGATCATTTTATCTTGAGTGATACTTTTTAAGGGTATATTCTCAAAAACAAAACTAGCAAGAGCTGGGATGGCTGTATGCATATAAGTAGAATAATTATATTAGTTGGAACATCAGGACATCTATAGATAACACTAAAAAAAACGGGAACCCACCTTACAAACTAGTAATGTATTGAACTGAAAAAGGCAACATTGTAATCAATTTTTTTACCCAGAAGTTAAAAGAGCCTTACACTCTAATGCAGTAACTGAAAATCCTCAAGTACCTAAATTGAGCTGGAAAATTTGGTGAATCTTGTTTTCATGTTAAACATACTTTCTAAATATCTTGGATAAAAACATTGGTTTGTGCTGTGTATAATCTATCTATATTATTGCTTTATGGTATTTCAGGACAGATTTTTGTGAAAGTGTAGGGGTAAAAGACACCAATATTGTTTTTAAAAATAAAACCACTAAAAGCATTTCAGTCTCTTTCTTCTTTTCCCAATACGTTCCTCATATACATACAAGAGTAATAAAATCACTTTTTCTGATGTTCTAATTAAACATCAAGTTTGCTGGTACCAGGAATATTTTCATTACAAAACATATTGCTTTGGGAAAGGAAACTAAAACATAAAATGAGTTGAAACAGATACATCTAAGACGTTCAAGAGATTTAAAGCCAAGTCTTTCCATTACACACACACACACACACACACACAAATCAGTTTACGAGCACTGATTGACTAATAGGCTGATGTCAGCAGAGGGAAAGGATTCACATCACCGTGATTTATATACATACATTAAGCTACAAATGTGATAGATATTCATAAAGAGAGTTACGTTTTCTAAACGTACGAATGAGCTGTCATGGTGGGGGTGGGTTGATGCCGACTGTAAGTACTAATCCCTTCTCTCGATGGGTATATAAGTACGGCTGATTCGGCATTAACTTATGCCTCTCTTAACGGTTCACTAGTTTTAAAAGTCGACTGCAAGTCGTTGGAGGATACTGTTGAGTGTTCGAAACACTTAGGTATCAATCCATTTTTCACTTATAATTCCCCTTCGGTCATATTCTAGAATTAGCACGAGCTGGATATTAAATGACATTTGTAACTTATTGTATATATATATATATATATATATATATATATATATATATATATATATATATATATATATATATATATATATATATATATATATATATATATATATATATGTATGTATGTATATATATATATATATATATATATATATATATATATATATATATATATATATATATATATATATATATATATATATACACGAACCTGCAAATGTCATTTAATATCCAATTCACACTACTCCTAGAATATCACCGAAGGGAAATTATAAGTGATAAAATGGATTGATACCAAAGTAAGTTTCTCGAACACTCAACGGTACTCTTAACGACTTCCAGTCGACTTTCAAAACCACTGAACCATCAAGAGAGGTATAAGTATACACACACACACACACACACACACACACACACATATATATATATATATATATATATATATATATATATATATATATATATATATATATATATATATATATATATAATCATGAAAGCTAAATGTAATAAGCATCATGAAATTCACGCTACCTCCGGTATATCTCCGTTGGAGAATTGTCGCCGAAGGAGAGATTTATATAAGTGATAAATGGTGGAATCGTTGGGACACGAGACCCGTGACGAAAACCTATTCAGCGACTCCAGTGGACGTTTAACCATTGAGCCATCAAGAGGTATCATCTTTTGCCGAGATGTCGTACTGCTTTTACCCGTCGTGAGAAGGGAATAGCCAGGCAATGACCCACCTCCGCCATGACAGCCATTGGTACGTTGGAACACGTGTGATAAAAATTTCATAATAAGAGCTGCGTGTTCCAAACGTACCAATGAACTGTGATGGCGGAGGTGGGTCATTGCCGAGGCTAGTACATTTCCCTTCCTCACGACGGGTAAAGCAGTTACGACTATCTCGGCAAAAGACTTATACCCCTTTGATGGCTCAATGGTTAAACGTCCACTGGAGTCGCTGAATAGGTTTTCGTCACGGTCTGTGTCCCAACGATTCCAATTCATTTATCACTTATATAAATACCCTTCGGCGACAATTCTAACGGAGATATACCGAGGTAGCGTGAATTTCGATATTGCGACATTTTGTAGCTTCATGATTGTATATAAATCACGGTGTGATAAAAATTTCATATATATATATATATATATATATATATATATATATATATATATATATATATATATATATATCGTTATAATTACTCAGGCTGCAACCTGGTATCAATTTAATATTCATATTTAAAGTAAGAATCTGATTCCGTCAGCATCCTGACATCTTGATTTCAAAACGCAAGTCTAGAAAGTTACAGCAAAGGGATTTCTCTGACCCACACATACACCTATCCACTGTCTTTTTGTTGCACTTCCGAGGTCTTGGAATTTGACAGGCTCTATCTGGAAACTCATCACTTGCCGAAACTGGAGCGGGGATTTGACCCACCACTGGCCTGCCTCGCTCTCACTCACCTCCCGACTTACCTCTCGTAAGGATGTATTGTGTGTGCCCACCTCTCAGCCATACTGACACAAAAAAGGAAGATGCATCAAGTCTAACTATCCATCACGAGGATCCACAGAGAGGCACCTCCCAATAACCTGTAGCCCAGAGTCTGAATCTACGCTTTAGTGCGAGACGCTAGAATTTATTAAACCATGTAAGAGTTTTGTCAGAATCCATCGGCCTCCATCTCTCAGCCTTTGTCACCTCCTTGAACGCCTACTAACTATCATCCTCCAACACTCTCTTGAGTTAGTAATTTCCTTCTCATTTTCCCCTCGGCACTGACTAATCTCTAGAGTAACGTACGGAATGCTTTAGGAGAAATTTTGTGATTCATTAACGTGCTACGACCCAGCAGCCATCTTAAAAGGCGCTGGGACCAACTAACTTGATCCAAGAGTATCCATCTCATCCCCAGTCTATCAGTCACTTTGGGCTACGTAAAGCCTTTATCATACTGTGCATGACCCAGTCGCGTCTAATTCCTGCAGTTATTTACTTGCAGGGCTGTGTTTTTGGTCAACTGTTCTCCGTCATGCTGTTCCAACATTGTGCAAGTGACTCAAGCCCTTTGAGGAGGGTCTGCGAACCATTTCCCAGCCTATAGCGGTAAATTTGTCCCCTTGATTGTTTTGATTGGTGTTAGTGTCAATAAATTAAATTAATTGTTGCATGAATTCTCAGTAGAATACTTAATACACCTTCTATATTTGCTCAGTTTATGAACACTGATGGGGTGCCTCAAGGTTCTTGTATTTTCGAATTATATGTAACATACAACTATTTAAGCTGTCAATAAACATAAAACACACACACACACACACACACACACACACATATATATATATATATATATATATATATATTATATATATATATATATATATATATATATATATATATATACTATAAGATAACAGATATTAATTTATTTTCTATTATAAAATAAGTCTTTTATGATATGAGATACTTTTTGTATAGGATGTAGTTGATGTGATTGTTTGACAGTAAATACTAATTAGAAAAAGCTTACACTTTGCTGTTTTTTAATATTTTACAAAAGAATTGAACACCTTGGTAAATATGTATATCTAAGGTTTTGCAAAGCTATTGCTTTAAATCGTTATAACCCAAACGGTAATTAAATAGCTTTACATACTGATCTTAAAATCACACAACAAAACTGCATTTTTAGCATCTGCTAATCCTTGCGATATGTAACATACTAATGGCTTTCAGTGCACAGCGTAATTTATTGAATTGCTGGAGCAATAACCAGGTACTAGGGATTAATACAAGGTCCCCAGTTTCGCCTTCGGCCATTATTTTGAAGAATCCTGTAGATCATAAAATACTTGAAGTTCTCAATGATAAACAGTGAAAGCGAGAACCAGTAATTGACCTCATGTAAAATAAAAGCATGACTTCACTCTGTGTCGCAGTATTGACTCCATAATTGTCGTTCTTGTCAAATGCAACCCACTACATAATGCACATGTCTGGGTGACTGAATGACTCCGTCGATGATTGATTTTTAATCATTATATTATAAAATCAGAAGGAATCGAATTATAACAACGACATTACCGCCCGTCGTGAGCCCGTTAACATTAGGATCTTGAAAGGTAAAGAACTGCATGGATATATTTTAAAAAGAACTTATAAGAAAATATTTCGTTAAAAGAAAGTACGCACATGAGATGAAATTTATAAGTTGATAGACAACTTCATTGCTTAATGGATAAATTGTGAATGAATTATACAAACAAATAGAAAAAGTAAAGAGAAGGCGAAGGAAACGCAGATAAACGAGAATGGCCATTTATAAACTTTATTGTACAATTTAACCATAAATGAAAAAATGCACGTTGACCAACCTTGCATTATCCAGAAGACATCCGAATAACAGTCGCTGATTTATAATCTTGACTCCAAGTCTCGACTCGTGAATCCAGAATCCTCCAGGATTTATGAAGTAAGATCTCCTTGGCCTAATACAGTGATCTGGGATTTCTCGTCAAGTTATTGGCTTCTACAGCAGTAGTGACTGAGCTGATTCCACTGATATTGATGTGCTTTGGAGACTGGGAGAGAGCCAAATGGAAACGATTACTGACAACTATGGAGACAGATTGTGTCCCTCTCTCTCTCTCTCTCTCTCTCTCTCTCTCTCTCTCTCTCTATTTTGGAGTTTTGGCACAGAACATATCTTGTTTCAGTTGCGTCATTTACCGGTCTGTACAAATTGTCTTGTGTGTGAGATACTCATTCTATGTTGGAAAGGACGTGGTCAGTAACAACCCGATGGTTTTATTTCCATAATGACCTCTGCCTTAAGCAATTTTGCGACGTCTTGTCTCAGCTAATGTTTATGACATGTGTTTGCGATGCTCCAAGCATTTGAGTAACTCTCTCTCTCTCTCTCTCTCTCTCTCTCTCTCTCTCTAATTAGATTAAGATAATGTTTTTGTTCCAATTACAATTATTTCATAGTCCAATGGGTTTACTCTTCTGGGAATGGTAAGCCAGATTTGAATGAAATTGTTTATATGTTTATATAACTGCTTCCCTCTGATTGATGAAATAAATTAAAAATTACAAGGATCATATTCTAAGTGAACGCATTTTCTTTCAACTGAGCAGCTAGTGTTTACTCATAACGAAGATGGCAAATGTTGAAACCAACATTATAAGCGATATCAGTGACTTAGCATGCAAATATATGTTATAGTTGTCTTAGTTTTTTTTCTCTCTTGTCTGTAGAATATGGACTTTTGTCCTGGAAAAGTTGAATTTTTAATTAATGGCCAATATAAAAATAGTTGTTTTTTATATTTCTCATAATAAATTAAGAAAAGTAAAAGTAATTAGGCGCTAGAAAGTAATATAGAGAAAAATATTCAGGAAATAGAACAATGAATGGGAAAAGAAAATAGACGATAACAAAAATACTAGAGATTACAACATTTACAAAAGAGAATGGAAAGAAAAATGGCAAGAAAAAACTCAGTAACAAACAACGAAAATTGATAAAGAAAATAACTGAGAAAAAGTCACACCCAAATAAAGACATGAAACAGAGACGAACGACTTGGGAAACTGTCCCCAGGAAGGAGAAAGTCTTCTATAAGAGACCAATAAGAAATAGGTCACTGGAGATGGGTGAAGATTTACTTTATATTGAAGCACATGGATGTAGTACTAATGAAAACAGTATTTACACACATACAAACACACACACACACACACACACACACACACACACATATATATATATATATATATATATATATATATATATATATATATATATATATATATATATATATAACATTTATCACTCATTAGCTTTTTGAGTAACATTTTTATTCATCATGTGCTTCTAGATATATATATATATATATATATATATATATATATATATATATATATATATATATATATATATATATATATATATATATATATATATATATATATATTTATATATATATATATATATATATATATATATATATATATATATATATATATATATATTTATATTATGTCATCAGAAGCCCCTTCAATTGACTGATTACTAGGAATATTGAGGCACCATTTACAGTAAGTAAAATTTGGGATAACGTTACAGATCAAATTATCTTCTTTTCTCATTAAGAGCAAATGCTCCGCCTCTT
>NC_089786.1:40085101-40105101 GCF_040412425.1 Macrobrachium rosenbergii | reverse complement strand
TGTACTATTTTATTATCATTCATTTTTTAGTTGATTCATACGTAGGGCCTCACTGATTTTTGCAGCGCAAATTATTGAAAGAGGAGCTTCTGTTATCGAATATTGTTCTCATTGTCCCACAAAGCATGAGTTTCGCTGCAAGACACCACCCTCTCATAGCTAACACGGCAAAATTGTAACCAGTCAGCACCCCTAGTTTACGTGGTGTAATTTTTTAGGTAAAATTACAGTTTCGTTGTTGACTGGTCACAATTTTGCCGTGTTAGTGATGGAGGGAGCGGTATTGTCCTACCTTGTAACTCGTACTTTGATGGGATAACAATAAGGAACAATATTCATCGGCAAATATCTCCGTAACCATTAATTTGCGCAAGATTCGAGTAAGTTTCTTGTATGAATCATCTCAAAAATGAATGATAACAAAAATAATACGTATCCGAATTTGACCGAAACTGTAATAATACCGTTGTGTATATATATATATATATATATATATATATATATATATATATATATATATACATATATATATATATATATAAAGATATATAGTATATATATATATATATATATATATATATATATATATATATATATATATATATATATACATATTTTTTTATAAATATTACTGCTTGTTCGCCCTCGTAACTTTCGGGATTGTAAAAATATCAGCTCGACGGAGACCGGGAAAAGACGTTGCTCATAGGTGCGCCTTCGTTCAAACCTTAACGTCCGTTGGAGAACGGGATAGGTAAGTTAGCTTACCCTATAAGGAAAGTTTCCTCATCAGCCTTAAGAATAGGTGGTCCTAAGGTCCCTCTTTTCCTTCCTACCTGTCTCTTTGGCGAATGTTTTAACAAAGCGTAGACGCCAAGGCATGACCTCGAGGCCTGTTCTGACCCAGGCTCGGTCAGAGAACCCCAGAGAGAGAACCAAGCTTCCGGAGAGTAACATCACCCAGTTGGACCTCTTCCCTTTCTTTGTCTTTAGTATCTATTAGTGAAGTGAAGAAACAATTGCAAGAACTCCACGCCGGTCGTTGATGCACAACGTTCGTCCTAAGGTAAAGTCGCTTTTTGTTCAAAATCTTTGCCCATTCCTTTTATCCTTGTTTTCATCAAATTTCCTTTGTTCCCTCTTCAGCCACCACTTACGGTATATGTGTGTTCACGAAGTTCAGATTAAGCCAAATTATTATATGTTGTTAGCTTCAACCCCATTATTCCAGTAAAATACCTAGGATTTAGGTAAGCAAAATCAGGTTAAATCTCGATGCTTTTGTATGCCCTCATGTCCGGAATGTCTAAAGAACCGCTATGCTTTAAAAATCAAATTCATCTCAAATATTCTTTGTTAAGGTTAATAACCCTAACTGGCGACCTTGGCTAATTAACGTCTGTCTTTGAGGTTAACTTTGGCTTCAAGTGGTAAGCCACGGTAATCTTGGCTTCAGGCCAAAAAAAAATTACGAATTGAATAACATGATCAACCAAGACCACACGCACATTGGCGACTATGAATCTAAAGTACATTTTAGAGAAAGAATTGGAGAAAAGGGAAATTAAAATTACATTAATTCCAAAAAAATAAAAAAAAAAAAATAAATAAAAGTCGATATCGAACTCCATTTCATTCTTCCAAACAAGGAACAAGGTATAATAATAAGCAGTAAAGAGTAATAGTTATAATAACAAGTGTAGCGAGAATTAGCATAGTAGGAAGGGTGTAGAAACAGAGTGAGACATAATTTAAAAAACGAGAGACATAATCGCGAAACGGCATTTTTACTGTGTTCGGAGTATCTGAGTTAAGTCGCCCATAATCGCATTTGCTACGGAAAAGGAGCTCGTTTTGGCGTACACAAAGTAATTTAGAAATCGCGCTGGCAATCTGATCGTTATTGTTCGCATATAGCGGAATCATTCAAAAACCGTGTCAGTGAAGTGGCGAATCTAACTGGAAGTAGTAATTGTATCATAAATACATTTTCAGTAAAGTAAATTTGGTCCGTTCCAAATCACGCAAATCTATTCTGGTATTGTTTGCCGAGGATGTTTCACCGCGAGAGAACGGCAACAAAAGACAATAAAAGTTGTTTGGTAATTTAGTTTTCCATCCGTAACGCGAAAAACGCCATGTGCATGATTGGTATATTTAAAGTAAAATCTGGATACCTGCATTTGTTTCGTTGTTTGAATTTGTGCTAAAGAAAATACCTGCCGCGCGGTTGTTTTGAAATTGTCTGAACTGTTTGTGAGAGAACGGGCTATTTGGGGTTTCCCTGCAGTCATGTAGGTTGTCTTTGAAACTTAGCCTAACGGGATTTTTCCGCCATCTTAAGACCTTTGTTATTGTCATTCTGTTGTGACCACTGCCCCAGCCCTTGGAACTACTTTCGCGTAGGTGAAGTTAGACAGACTTCTGGTGAAAAACCAAAAGATACTCTAGGCAGGGAAAGATAGTATTTGCTTAGAGCACACATAACAAGTTCCTACACAAATACCTGCTATAAAAATCATATAAAGAAAATTTAAAATTTTTACGATAAACTTTGTGACAATGGCTCCGGAAAATTAAGATAATAAAGTAGCTCTAATCCCCTAAGGAGCCAAGACGATTTATCTTATCATTTTATTAAGACTATGCCATTGTGCATGTATAAAATCTTTGTTTACATGTTCAAGCAGCAAGAAATTGCTGATTGAAAATCTTCTCTCTCTCTCTCTCTCTCTCTCTCTCTCTCTCTCTCTCTCTCCTCTGCACATTCCTAACCTAAGGTACGGACCTCTTCAAAGAAAGAATCCATTTATTACTCAGGCTAATTAATCTGAATACTTAAACCACTCAAAAGAAAAACACCTCTTGTCCCACAATAGATGAGTATGTTGTTATAATTACGATACAGTGATAAAACTGTCGGTCACGAGGAGGCCTGCTATCCACCTGAAGCAAACAGTAGTTTTCACCCTGAAAAAAAGAAGGGGTTGCACTGGGGCTGTACTGGGACCAGCCACTCACGCCCATCTTGTCAGGCGGAGGACTTTCTCTGGGAGAGGCTGTGCAGAAAGAAGAGACTCAGTTCCTTCAAGTATGCTATGTCCCTTGATGAAGACTCTTCTTCTAGAGGATCTCTGTCAAAGTAGGTAAATAGTCAGATATCTAGATCTATTCTTGCAGATGTCCTCCCTCTGGTAATTCTGTTGGAATAATCTAGAAGACCGGCTGTGCAGAAAGAAGGAACTCAGTTTCTTCAAGTATGCTATGTCCTTTGATGAAGACTCTTCTTCTAGAAGATCTCTGTCAAAGCGGGCAAATAGTAATTTCTCTAGTTTTTATGTAATTTCTTTGGTTTTTATGTAATTTCTTTGGATTTATGCAACTTCTTTAGTTTTTATGTTATTTCTTTAGTTTTGTGTCATTTCTTTAGTTTTTATGTAATTTCTTTTTCGTATCGCAGATACATTCGTTCATTGCGTTGAAATCTATACTACTGTGTTTGATAAGGGTTAATTTAATTACTGGATATTTTCATAACTCCTTTTTTCAGTTTACGTAACCTATTGTGGTGGTGTAATGTAACACTTGTCATTATATTCAAAGTGAATAGCCAGGGAAACTAAGACAAATGCACCATTGCCTGAATGCACCAGACTGAATGCACCATTAGCCTAGACAGAATGCACCACCAGCCTGGTCTAAATGCACCAACCACTTAGTCTGAATGCACCATTTTGTAAATAGTCTGAATGCACCGTTATGTCAATAGTCCGAATGCATGGTTTTGCCAACAGTCCGAATGCACCAATCTGTAAATAGTCTGAATGCACCATTTTGTAAATTGTCTGGATGCACCATTTTGTAAATAGTCTGAATGCACCATTTTGTCAATAGTCTGAATGCACCATTTTGTAAATAGTCTGAATGCACCAATTTGTAAATAGTCTGAATGCACCATTTTGTCAATAGTCTGAATGCACCATTTTGTCAATAGTCTGAATGCACCATTTTGTCAATAGTCTGAATGCACCATTTTGTAGTCTGAATGCACCATTTTGTAAATAGTCTGAATGCACCATTTTGTAAATAGTCTGAATGCACCATTTTGTAAATAGTTTGAATGCACCATTTTGCCAATAGTCTGAATGCACCATTTCGTCAATAGTCTGAATGCACCAATTTGTAAACAGTCTGAATGCACCATTTTGTAAATAGCCTGAATGCACCAATTTGTAAATAGTCTGAATGCACCATTTTGTAAATTGTCTGAATGCACCATTTTTGTAAATAGTCTGAATGTACCATTTTGTAAATAGCCTGAATGCACCAATTTTTCAATAGTCTGAATGCACCATTTTAAATAAATTCTGAATGCACCATTTGTAAATTGTCTGAGTGCATCAATTTGTAAATAATCTGAATGCACCATTTTGTAAATAGCCTGAATGCACCAATTTGTAAATAGTCTGAATGCACCATTTTGTAAATTGTCTGAGTGCACCATTTTGTAAATAGTCTGAATGCACCATTTTGTAAATAGCCTGAATGCACCATTTGTAAATAGTCAGAATAGTCTGAATGCACCATTTTGTAAATTGTCTGAATGCACAATTTTGTCAAAATAGTCTGAATAGTCTGAATGCACCATTTTGTAAATAGTCTGAATGCACCATTTTTTAAATAGTCTGAATGCACCATTTTGTCAATAATCTGAATGCACCAATTTGTCTGAATAGTCTGAATGCACCATTTTGTAAATTGTCTGAATGCACCATTTTGTAAATAGTCTGAATGCACCGTTTTGTAAATTGTCCGAGTGCACCAATTTGTAAATAGTCTGAATGCACCATTTTGTAAATAGTCTGAATGCACCATTTTGTTAATTGTCTGAGTGCACCATTTTGTAAATAGTCTGAATGCACCATTTTGTAAATAGTCGGAATGCACCATCTTGTCAATAGTCTGAATACACTGTTTTGTCAATAGTCTGAATGCACCAATTTGTAAATACTCTGAATGCACCACACTGCATAAAAATGCGCTTGTATGGTTGATTCAGGTATCATAAAATTTTTGTCATTCTTACTAGAAACTGGTGAAATCTCAAAGTTTTTTACTTGTGAAAAGTAGTTGTTAGGTGATTTAAAGAATAGAGAGTCTCATTTTTTTACTAAAGCTTTGATATTATCCATCCTTTTATCATACTGTATTTGATATCAATATTTATTTTATTTTATGTACCCCAGCTTAGTTTATAGACTATGAAATTTTCTGTCAGAAGCCGTAAAGTGTCTTGTTGGTTTTGTAATGTTCTATTTTTATTCAGATTTATAAAATCATTTACTTTATCAAAGAGAATAATCCTGCAAAGTATGAATATATAATAGTTACCTATATAGTTACCCAAAGAGCAGGTGTTAAGTGAATTAAGTTGGTGCCTTGGGACCATAAGGAATAATGCATTTTAACTGGTTAGTTTTAATCTTCTTCTCATAGCATAATGCATTTGTTGGTTTTGTAATATTCTTACTGTATTCAGACTTAGTAAATGGTTCACTATATCAAAGAAAATAATCTTACAAAGTGAATATAGATACCTATACAGTTCCCCAGAGAGCAGGTGTTATGTGAATTAAGTTGGTGCATTGGGACCACAAGGAAAATGCACTTTAATTAGGAAGTGGTGCATTGGGATCAGATATTCGGTGTATTTGGACCATGATACATGGTGCAATTGAGGCAATGGTGCATTTACTCCATAAACGATAGCCAGCTGTTGTTGGGTTGTTGTTTTCCACCAAATTCGGACTTTTACCAACACGGTTAATCGTAATTATGCAAAAGGTGTTTAATTCGTATCGAATTCTCTTTCTGTTTAGGTGACCGATTGCAATATCTTAGGTCGTGTTGTAATACTGAAATTTCGTTATGATTGAATAGCCCACTGGTGTGGGGGGCGGGGAAGGGGGTCGTTGTTTTCCGTATAATGAAGCCAGATATTAAAGAAAAATGGGAGAGAAAAAGACCGAATTACCTAACAACTGCGTGAAATCTGCATAGGGTGGATGCATTCAGATCCTTCAAGAATAGCAGTGATCGACAACTGTCCCCTGTTACTAAAAATAGACCGAGCCAGTGCGCATGCTCGTGTTTACATCAGGCAGGTCGGACAAACAAACGCAGTTGAGTGCCCCACGGAAGGGAATAGCTTCCAGCCAGTGACTGGCAGTACTTGTGGATTACATGGAACTGGAAAGGCACTGGTGTGCCCGGACTGTTTGTCAAGTTCTTCTTGAAATATCTTCTCTACTTTCTTTTGGTACCATTTACCTCCGTCAATGGTAATAATGATGTCCTCTTGACATCCTGAGGCTATACAGTCCTCACACCTGAACCAGGTGAAAGGTTACATGAATACTTCGTATTTTCATATCAGAAAAGAGAAAGATAGAAATAAAAACATGATATATATATATTGAGGCCATATAAATTATAATGCTAAGGTCAGTATGACGTTATTTCCACAAAGACTCCAAACATACTTAGTTGGCCTACCGTATTAAATATAATATATATATATATATATATATATATATATATATATATATATATATATATATATATATATTTACATTATATATTTATAGTATATAGTTTCGGTCAAATTCGGATATGTACTATTTTTACTTATAATTCATTTTATAGTTGATTCATATATAACTTATATATATTGCGCAAATAATGGTTATGGATATATTTAATAATATTGTTCCTTATATATTATCTCATCATAGTACATTATATATATTTGGACAATAACCACCTTCCGGTCAAATAGCTTCACGAAAAATTGTAACTATTTTTTTTTACTCATCACCCATTTTTGACGTTGATGTCATTTTTTTAAAAATTACAGTTTCGTTGTTGACTGGTCACAATTTTGGAGATGTTAGTGATGGAAGCGAATTTGTCATTGTAATCCCATCACTTGAGGGATAACAATAAGACAACAGAACCATTCCTCCATAGCTAACACGGCAAAATTAATTTGCGCAAGCACCCCTAGTATTTCTTGCATGAATCATCTCAAAAATGAATGATAAAATTAAAAAATTTACGTTGTTGACTGGTCAAATTTTAATACTTTTGTGTATATATGTATATATATATATCCTATATATATGTATATATATATATATATGATATATATATATATATATATATATATATATATATATACTGAGGTCCCTCTGATGTTAACAAGTTAATTCTGCGCAAGCCAATTTTTACAGTAAGTTTGGGAGTTGTATGATCTCTCAAAATGAATGATAACAAGTAAAAAAATATATATATCCGAATTTGATATAAACTATATATATATATATATATATGTATATATATATATATATATATATATAGTATATATATATATATATATATATATATATATATATATATATATATATATATATATATATATATATATATATATGACCGTTGTAGAGATCCATAACTTTTAGAGTATATGTATATTGGCTATATCAGAATGAACTATTAACATCAGCCACCCCCAGTACTGAACATATATAAGGGACATTCCATTTGGCCGACAACAAACAGATGCACCGCCAGTATGAGAATGAGCTTGTTGCATCAGCCACCCCAAATATTAGACTTGTTAAGATAAACAACCCCAGAGTACCTGGGTTGCTGTTCTTTAAAGATTATATATATATAGATATGAATATATATATATAATATATATATATATATATATATATGAATATATATAATATATATATTATATATTATATATATATAATAAACAGATGCATATATATATATATAGAGTATAGCTATATATAACATCAGCCATATATATATATATTAGCTTGTTAAGATAAACAACCCTATATATATCTATATTATATTATATATATATATATATATATATATATATATATATATATATATATTATATATATATATATATATATATATATATATATATATATATATATATATATATATATATATATATATATATTATATAGGTTTTAACCCACGAGAAACGCTTGGAACCTATCTGGTTATTTCATTCAATACTTCATAACACGTTTTTGTTCTCACCTTTTTACAAGCACAGCCTTGCTTCCCACCACTGGCAAACCACGGCACTCCAACCAACGTTTAAGCTGACATACTAAATGATCTAGCACACTGCTAAACACAAAAGCAGAGCCAGGAACATCAGTTTCTTTCAAATTAATGTTAGGAAACTTCCCTGCTGTGGCCATTAAAACATAAATCGTACTGATTTGTTTGTCCGACCTTGCGTAGCTGTGTGTAGCTAAGCGCAAAGTGATGACGTAGTTGGCGATCGCTGCTATTGCTCAACATTGCTACATATAACTACTGCAATGTTTAATGTTCGTATTTAGTATCGAATCCTATTTGAACTAAATTATAGTCTTCGGTTCTATTAATCCAGTTACAATAGAATTCAATTTGTTATATGTCCCGTAATCCGATGCTCATTTATTTTATATTGCGTCGTCTATACTACCTAGCTAACTTGGTCCAGGGGTACCAGAATGTATCAGAAATCTTACTTTCATTTTGGCTTGTTTTTTGTATATAAACCACCATTTGATCCTATAATTAAGCTTCCTATAATCTGTGGAAATTTCTTGTGGAAATTCGAGTTCAGTTTGTGGGAATTTGTGGGGAATAAAAGAGCAAGTTTGTAAGAATTTGACTTTTTTGAGGTGGCAACACTGACACTGGGCCGGGCTGGCGGCCTCCCCTTCGCTCCCATTAGTACTCAGTAGCCATTTGTCTGTCGTACAGTTAATATCTATACTTGTTTTTTTTTAATCGAGGCGCATTGGCCCTCACTAGTAGGGGTGCCCTTTTAGCTCGGAAAAGTTTCCTGCTAGCTGATTGGTTGCAAGTATTTTGTCCGAATGGCATCATTGTTTTCAAATAATTACCAAGTAATGTGAATCGAAACTTATTTACTAACCTAAATTTCTCCCTCAGATATATGTTTTGTCAATAAATAATGTTAACGAATAAAGAGATTATAAAGTATTGTGATGGTAAGTCTAAATTTAATAACAACACCCGCCGAAGTCAACGACAGGAGCTTGTTTCCGGATGCATGCTGCATAATTTTTGTACTTTTCACATATTTTAACACCAATTGGGATAAATTACACGAAGCATAAGAAAAACATGTTATATAAACTTTCTTTGAATACCAGCATCTACTAAAAACATAGAATTAATAAAACTTGCTATTGGTGAAAACTTCCGGGGAGGTAAAAGGAACAGCCTGTGGCTTTAGATAAAATTTAGATAAAATCACCTAGATAGGTAGGCCTAGTGATTCATATGGTATCCACCTGCCAGCAAATGTTGATGGGTAAGAAAACTTTGCAGATGCATATCATCTTTTATAGGCTTTTGTGCTGAAGCCTTTTGTTATATCATTATGATAAATATGAAGAGGCTATTTTTCTTTTACACATAATAATAACAGTAAACAGTAGCTGAGTCTTGATATAATTTCAAACTAGGTGTATGTCTGTACGTCTTACACCATTGTTTGACAATTGCAATAAATCCTCTTTAAGTAAGGAGTAACAGTAAACAGGTTTGGTGCTTTTGTTAAAGGTGTATGTAGGCCTAGATTCTATCCGTATAGAAAGGGTTTGCTATTTTTGGTTTGAGGATACTGTAGTGTTCCATAAATTGCATAAAAATCACAATTAAATGAATTCATAATTTCACCGAGTTACAACCGCGATACCCCTCCCTCTCCCTTCCATCCCCCGCTTCCGTATTTGACAGTAGACGCCTATAGCCTACTAATCCTTAAAATGTACATGTGTATAGTACATTTTCTACTCAGTCACATATTCTGTTACTTCTCAAAATATCTCCAGAAACTCGTGTTAACCTTATATGTGTCCTGAACAAAAGGCAAAATAAGAAAATAAAAAGTTTTCTTATCTCGCATTATCTGCTGTAACTTACATGAAAGAGTAAGTTGTTAATTTCTGCGAAATATATTTTTATTAGTGTGCACCTACAAAAAGAAGCATAGAAACTATTTAATTGCAAATATAGCCATTAAAGTAATCTCAATAACATGACTGATTTCAACATTTACATAAATCAGGAAAAAGCTTTCCCGCCAGGCCGCCACAGGCTGTCCCTTTTACCTACCCGGAAGTTTTCACCAATAGCAAGTTTTATTATTTCCATGTTTTTAGTAGATTCTGGTATTCAAAGAAAGTTTATAATAACATGTTTTTCTTATACTTAGTGTAATTTATCCCAACTGGTGTTAAAATATGTGAAAAGTAAAAAAATTATGCAGCGTGTATCGGAAAACAAGCTCCTGTCGTTGACTTCGGCCAGTGTTGTTATTAAATTTAGACTTACCATCACAATACTTTATGATCTCTTTATTCGTTAACATTATTTATTGAAAAAACATATATCTGAGGGAGAAATTGAGGTTAGTAAATTTTCGATTCACATTAATTGGTAATGATTTGAAAACAATGATGCTATTCGGACAAAATACTTGCAACCACTCAGCTAGCAGGAAACTTTTCCGAGCTAAAAGGGCACCCCTGCCAGTGAGTGCAAATGCGCCTCGGTAAAAAAAACTGAGTTAGTGAATTTCTACATTACTGACCGAAATACGGACATATCGACGCTCTGGATATTACTATATTATTAAATATAGTATGAATAAGTCGTCATTCAATATTTAAGGTAATTAATATAAGTTTAAATAACAATAATAGTGATATAATAGCAACAATAACTTATGCTGAGGCTGGAAGCCGAGTGCTCTTCCAAATGGCGACTAGCTACTGACTGAAGACTTTTGTTTGAGTCACGGCGAGTCCTTTGTGTTGCTTGAGTCATGGTCTCCAAAGCCTCTTCACTTGAGTCTAGGCAAGCAGACAGTTTGGTGAGTCATGCCTTCCACAACCTCTTGACTCGATATTTTGTGTGTGAAGTTCGTGAGTCATGGTGAGTCCTTGATATTGCCTGAGTCTTGCCCTCCAGTGTTTTGACTCGATTTTTCGTATGTAAAGTGTGGTGAGTCATGGTGAATCCTTGATATTGCTTGAGTCACGCCCTCCAGAATCTTTTGACTCGATTTTTCGTATGTAAAGTGTGATGAGTCATGGTGAATCCTTGATATTGCTTGAGTCACGCCCTCCAGAATCTTTTGACTCGATTTTTCGTATGTAAAGTGTGGTGAGTCATGGTGAATCCTTGATATTGCTTGAGTCACGCCCTCCAGAATCTTTTGACTCGATTTTTCGTATGTAAAGTGTGGTGAGTCATGGTGAATCCTTGATATTGCTTGAGTCACGCCCTCCAGAATCTTTTGACTCGATTTTTCGTATGTAAAGTGTGGTGATTCATGGTGAATCCTTGATATTGCTTGAGTCACGCCCTCCAGAATCTTTTGACTCGATTTTTCGTATGTAAAGTGTGGTGAGTCATGGTGAATCCTTGATATTGCTTGAGTCACGCCCTCCAGAATCTTTTGACTCGATTTTTCGTATGTAAAGTGTGGTGAGTCCGTGATACAGCTTGAGTCACGTCCTCCAGAGTCTTTTGGCTCAACTTTTCGTACGTAAACAGTGTGGTGAGTCATGGTGAGTCCTTGATACAGCTTGAGTCTTGCCCTCCAGGGTGTTCTGACTCTATTTTTTCGTATTTGAACAGTATTGTGACTCATGGTGAGTCCTTGGTATAGCCTGAGTCACGCCCTCCAGAGCCTTTTCATCCGAGTTTCATGAGTAGAGAGTGGTGAGTCATGGGGAGTCCTTGATATAGCTTGAGTCATGTCCTCCAGAGCCTTCTAACTCGATTTTTCGCATATAAAGTGTCGTGAGTCATGGTGAGTCCTTGATATTACTTGAGTCATGTCCTCTAGAGCCTTTTGACTCGATTTTTCGTATGTAAAGTGTCGTGAGTCATGGTGAGTCCTTGATATTGCTTGTCACGTTCTCCAGAACCCCTTGACTCGATTTTTCGTGGGTAAAGTGTCGTGAGTCATAATGAGTCATAAGTTTGGGGGGACTGGAAATATTCCAGCTTGGAAATCTCCAATGAGTATTAAATGTGATGTATGCACAATGTTTTGTGAAAATTGCTGTGCTGTAGTCTTTGATGGTAACCCACTGAGGTTCAAATGACAAAAGAATTCATTGTTTTCAGTTTTTATTTTGGTTATTTTCCCATTTTTACAAGTTTTCAGCTTCGAAGTGATACCATAAGCAGCACTGGATCATGAAAAATCAATTTACCGCATGTCGTTAAGAAAAATATTAACAATTATGTAGTAAATGGTCAGTGTTTTATTTACTAGAGAGTAGTTTTGGAATTCCCCGACGCTTCAAGGGTTAAAATATTCTTTAAACACTGTTGAAAACTATAAACAAAGCTCTGTAAATGATTTAGAGCACTGAAAGAGTAAGTCTGAAATAAAAAAGGTAGTACACTTTATAGCCTAGGGTTGCAGACCTTGGCAACTGTCTGTTCCATGAATTTTGGACCCTGTAGGAGGGTAGTGCCATCATTGCTCCATGTGGTGCACTGTAGGCATTACTTAAGGCTCTTTGTAGCGTCCCTTCAACCCCTAGCTGCGATCACTCTCATTTCTTACGCTGTACCACCGTTCTTATTCTCTTTTTTCCGCCTGACTTTCTGTCCTCTCTAAAAATTGTTTCCTAGTGCAACTGATGTTTTCCTCCTGTAACATCTTTAAAACCTTCTTACTGTCAGTTTCCCTGTCAGTGCTGAATGCCCTCATAGGTCCCAGTGCTTGGCCTTTGGCCTAAACTCTATCTTCTAGCTGTTAATGGCCATCTTTCTTTATAATAAAGTTCTTTCTTGTGAATGGTGCTTCTGTTAACCTGGGGCAAAATGCAGTTGAAAACTGTTGGTGGCCATTTTCTGAACAGGTGCATTTCAGGCAGGAAATGGAAGATAGAATTTTGATAACCAGGTTAGATTAGGGTATATTGTCCCCAGCAATCTTTTACCTCTGCCTTCCACTGGTTAGTCAACCTGAAGCATCCTGAATTAGGTTAGAATGTCTTGAAGAACTTGCCATATGTAAATTATCTTAACACCCTCATAGCATCGGCCAGTCATCCTCATCACCGCCATAATTGATATTAAATCACCATACCACCTTTATTACTCACACTGTTGGACTGTGGAACAGCCTCCCAGAGGATGCTGTGCAATTGGAACTGAAGAAGGTCAAGTGAAGTTGCAATGCATTACTACCCTAATGCTATTCTCCTTGCATTTTAATACATTTTTATCTGTTTATTGGTTTATTAATTTATTTTTTCTCTTTTAATATGTGGGGTCTCTTCTTGCTGTATTTCCCTTAACCTCCTCTTACTTCTTCGTAATGAACACCTTTGGAAGCTTGAATTTCAAGTTAGAGGCCCCTTTGGTGGGCTTGTTCCATATGAATAGTTTTCATCTTCTGAATAATAATGATAATAATAAGAGTAATAATACAGTTTGACAGAATGTATCTGCATGTCATTAATTTGTACCAGCTCAAACTCTAATTGGGTATTGTATGTTGATACGAATATTGCGTACTCTCTGTTGTAAAATTACCCTTGTGTAAGACTGGCTCACAAGCATGACTGTCTGTGGTGTTAAGTGACAGTTGGCAAGTCAAAATACTTTGGTTGAAAGATCAAATAGGAAGACTTACCATTTAAATTATACAAGCTGCCTCGGTAACTTGAACAGTGCCGTTTAAGACATTCTGCTTACTATTTGCAGATAAATATTGGTCATTGGTGTATTCTGCTGTGTCAAGATGTAACAGCAGTGTCTTCTGATGACTGGACCTGGCGAATCAGGGACCATTGGTTGGAGGTTTAGTAACAGGTTTTCTTCAGGGACAGGTGAAAGAAAGGTAGGCGTCGCAGATTAGCAGGTATAGAAGAACCTCTCCATAACAGACTCAAAGGGCATTGACAGTGGCTTTACATGGAAAATTTGAATGAGGTTCCTTGTGTATCCTAAGGTATTATGCTTATGCAGGTAATGACTCCTCCAGTAAACTAAGGGCGCTAGGTAAACAGTGTGGAAAATTGAAGACTGTAAATACAGTATATTGTGTACACTACAAAAATTCCTTTTAACAGATAGAACCTTTTCATGAGGTTTGTTGTACAGCAAATCCCCCCCCACCATATTTGCAAAGGATGTGGTAGCTAAAATCCGCAAATACTTAAAACCTTCTAAAAACACTTAGAACTGCCTATTTTGATAGTTTAAACACAAGAAAACCCCTCTAAAAACTCCTATACCCGAGTATTTTAATAGTTTTATTACAAAAAGTGAATTTAGTCATAAAAATGATATGAAAATACAGTAATCAGTGAATATTTCTCAGTGAAAAATACCGCGAATGGGCGAACTTTCTGCAAATAATGGGTAGATACGTTCCACAGAAGTCCACGAATATGTGAGTCCACAAATCGTGAGAACGCGAATATGGGGGGTTTACTGTATGACTGACAATGAATGCTCATATGAAAAATGTGTGCGTACGCTGTAATCACAAAGGATACAGTGGTAAATGCTCTGTATTGCTAAGAAAGCTAACAAGGAGCGCAACAAGCCCTATGGTAGTCTAGAAGCAAACCAAAGTGTCCTGTAAAAGTAATTTATAGTTGTACTTCCCCATCTTATCAGATGTCTCTGAGGCCTGTCCCTTTTACTAGTGACAAAAAGATCCACAGGCAACAGTAATGCCATATAATTTCTAGCTTAAGGTAAACTATTTGACAGTGATGCTCATCCAGTAGGAATGATTCATCAGCAGCAATATACATCGCGCTTGAAAGGCAGTTTAGCAAAATCATTTTAATGATGTAACTGATAAGTAATATGTGTAATAATTTTTCCAGCACAGCTGCTGCGTCTGCATAAGATAAAGGTCACTGATTAATGGCATTCCATCCTGACATTCCTTAGGACAAAATTATTTCCTGTTGTGACTGTCTCAGCCAGATCAGTTCAGTCTTTTACCTTAACACAGCTTCTGTTTATTCTTCAGAGAAGTATGCTAATGAGTAATGCTTCAGTATTTCCATGTTTCATTGTTTAGATTGTGAAGTCAGATGTTCAAGAGGGACTAGCTGAGTTTGATTCGTAGGTCCCTTCTGCCATTTGTTAGAATCATTCCTTCTAGTATTGCATACATCTTGTATAGAGAGACCATTGCTAGCAGAGACCTAGGAGTAACATTTTCCAGTTAATCTAGTGTCCTTTAAGAGTGAGGTACAACTGTATGGAAGGGTATGTTCTGTGTATGAGCAGTTTATGACAGAGGTAAGCTTTGTTGGATAAACAGTACTCTTGTGTTTTCAATGTTCTCTAGGTAGTTATAAACATAACAGGAGTTTTCATCCCCTAGTGGTATTGTATAACTTCTAGGAAAATGCAAAGTAAACTGAATCTATATAATGACAGGTGGCTGGAGATATCTTTGTAATTGTAGGCCAGTAAATTCAAGCAAAATATTTTTGCACAACGTGTTACAAGGATGTATAATTTGGTCCAGATGTCCATTCTCAGTTAGACAGTACACAGAAAAAATTATCCTTTTGCAACGCTGCACTTTGCTCTGAATTAGTTTTAGCTACCTCCAAAATGGACTGTGCAGCATGCAATTTGTATAACCAAATCAGGCACAACCATTTCATTTAATGATCATTTAACATCACGTAAACCTGTGATCTTGAATTTCAAGGTTTATGGAATACTGAACCTGACAACAAAAGCAGATCCAACCCTGGTTGAATTGATTGTTTTTGAATTAAAAAAGCTTGTGAAGTCATTTAATCTCTTATCAAATTTGCCACTCTCGTACGACCCGTGTATACTTAAGTGGTCCACGTGGCTGGCCCAATCCTTGTATCACAAGAAAGCTGGTCAACACCAAGTTATACATCTTTTATGTGAATGTCAAAATTTCAACAGCAAATGTCAAGTTTTGGAAATAAATCCTTTGGGCCAGCTCAGTGAGTTAGAATATTTTGGTCTGGTTAAATTGCTAAATAATAATACAGTACCTGTATTAACAGTTGCAAGAATATTCTTACTCAGTGACATGGTTAAATTGCTAAATAATACAGTACCTGTATTAACAATTGCAAGATATTCTTATTCAGTGGTATGGTTAAATTGCCAAATAATACAGTACCTGTAGTAACAGTTGCAAGAATATTCTTACTCAGTGGTATGGTTAAATTGCTAAATAATTCAGAATTTCACGAGAGAGAGAGAGAGAGAGAGAGAGAGAGAGAGAGAGAGAGAGAGAGAGAGAGAGAGAGAGAGAGAGAGAGAGAATTTTATTGTTGTATCAACTGTTTGTCCAGTGATTACTATGACTGAACAGATTGCTTCAACGTCAAATCTTGTTCATTCATAATAAACATAACTTTCCAAGAAGGGTGTTAAAACACTTATTACCAGTCACCTCAAACGTGAAGTGTTTCATTATAAAATAATGATCATATTTTAATTCTCCTATACGAAATTTTGGGGCCTATTGAACCTAACAGAGGGAAAGTTTTGAATTAAAAGTCTAGGTAATTAACAATAATTGTCTTGTGTAAGAGACCGTTCAGAGTTGGCTCTTCATCAAATGGACATCTGTTGTTCCTTCTGTGTTCGTTTCCGTATTCTATGAGTAATTTCAAGTGATTAATGAGAGCTTTACTATATGTTACCCTACAAAGAATGTACGTACTCACCATTACTATAGATGTTTGGAGGGCGGTTGATGGAAACCCCTGTTACGCTGTCTCTACTAAGTTTGAGGAAGAAGCTCGCGCCGCCTACTGACGCTTAAAAGTTACGTCATTAAACCATTTGAATTTGCACTCTTTGGTCTGCGAATATGTCTCCCAAGTAATCTTATCTGCATTACGTTTAAAGTCACTTAAACTCCTCAATACTTTCAGTCATGGCGTCGTTCCAGTATAGCCGCGATTTCAACAGAAAAATCCAAACATGAGTTTTGGAAGAAGGGCCACCCAGCATAAAGAAAATCATCGGTGGACGGAGTTATTAAAATAAAGAGGGAGTGCTAAAATTAATTTATGTCAAAATGGTATTTGATGCTTGTGAAAGTATGTGCTGGGGGTATGGTGGGGGTGGGGCTGAGGCCCTTCAGCAATTATGAAGTGTTCTCTCTTTCATAATTCCGCTTATTTGTGAAGAAGTAGGAGAGAGGACGTTGCTGGAACTGCTTGGGAGAGTCGCTGCATTTTCATCTCTGTACTTCAGCCCTTTTCAGCTGTTCTTTGAAAAGCTTTGCAGGTTGTTTTGAGATCAAATAAGGTGTGAATATGTATGAATCAAGGAGTGTAGTTCTGTAAGAGTTTATCGGATAGCTAGTGTTTTTTCTTGACCATAAAGACACTAGTCAAATCTAGGGGAACTGTATAAGCCCTGAGGCTAATTGCCCCAGGGCTTACCTCCAAGTGGCTTACCATCACCTCCCCCTTTCTACCCATATCCGGCTCTACCAATACTCACGGGGAGTTGTGAAATCGCCAATATGCTATTCCATTTTCCAGTAAGGAATGTAAATTCGGTAAAATGATGTTTCTAAATGTACATTAAACCTACACAGGTTGATGTTGGGAAGCTGTTGTTTAATAGGCTGCATATTGAGCCGGAAAACATTACTGTGGTACAATACTTGAGAGATAAGATCATTATTCAAGTCTGAAATGTTAATGTATTCCAGAAATTTGTTGATGATAACGAAGAAAACGTGATATCATTTCGTGCGAATGATGCATTAAAAGTGAAAATAATAAATGAAAGTGTAGAGCATACCTACGGGTCTATACGTGATTGACCTCCTGAGATGGATGATGATGATGTTCTGATTAATACCGTGAGTCAATACAGAGTCGTAGAAAGTATCAGGCTCAACAGACATAACCTCGGTCCCTTTCTAGGTACGCTCAGCGGAGTCTGTTCTGTTAAGGTCAACTTAAAGCAGAACATTCTTTCAAAAGTGACAGTAAACGGATTTCAGATTCGGTTTACAGAAATGAAGATTTTCGAGATTTAGTAGCCTCAGGAAAGGAAGGAATAGCTGCAGAAACAGAAGTGGAACAGGAAGCAGAGAAATCAGAAGATATTAACGGAAACGAAAACGAAAGGTTGCACGATATCACGTCAACAGATTCGCAGAAAGTAGCAGAGGAACAAGCATTAACAAAATGGGTGCCGAGGACATCTTGTCGATTGAGTCACACGAAGAGTGGAAAAACTACCGCAGTAAATACTAGCGCAGAAAATGGTGAAACACAAAGTACCTTGCAAGTAAAATATGACGTACGTGAAGGCGGTAGACATACAGGGATGAGTGGATGCCATAGAAATGAATGGAAATGCAGGGACGAACATGATACAAGGAAAACGCCCAGATTATGGAAAACCGAAGTAATCCCCCTGGGTATGACAGACAGCAAGTCTGAAAATGAGAGTAACATGTCGCCAAGGTCATAAAAATGATGCACAGCGACCTGTTGAAGGATAAGGGCCGTCCCAGGGGAACAGCCGCCGGGTTGCCTGCACGGACGAGCCAAAGACAGTGCTTTCCTGACAAGAAATAGAAACCTTTCATGGCAAGAGATTCTTCAAGAACGACGGAAAATGACGGCAAAGTAACGTTTTACAGTCAAAATAGTCGGGAAGCGGATGTAGAAATGCTGGATGCTGGGTTTAGTGGAGCTTCTGCTTTGATTCCTCTTATGCATTCTTCTCCTTTAGCGGATACATTACAAGGTTCACTGGATGGTCTCATCGTAGCTGATGTTTCAAGCGTTAATGTAAAGAGAAATAAAACAGATTATAGCAGTGAGGAGGTTAAAGGCGGGAATCACACTTGGCTAAGCACACAAAACTGGAAAGTCATTCCAATAATGACGCACAAATTTACCATAATGGAAGCTTAGGCATTAATCATGGTTCTAATGTTTGTTGCAATTAATATTTGTGGGTTGAACGATGAAAGTAAATAGATACAGCTTAACATGTTGGCAATGGAATATTTATTTAATTTCTACAAGAACATAATGTTAAGGACAAATCGAGGATTAAGTATCTAGAAGGTTCCTTTGATATCATAATAAATGAACCTGATTGTCTCAAGGCAAAGACGTGTTTTTTGTTTAACAAAAACTCAAATATCGAAATACTATCAAGAGAAAAAGCATATATCAAACCTCATCATGGCAGGAAATTTCAATTGTGTTGTGTCAGCACGGGATGTAAGCACTGGTTAGGAGACGAACGTCTCGAAGGCTTTATGTAGTTCAGTAAAGCTACTGTCACTAAAAGACGCTTGGTTCTCCACTAATAATATGCCTTTGTACACCTATTTCAGAAATAATAATGTATCGAGGTTCGACCGAATTTATGTTACATATTTGTATCAAGATGTACGGTTATGTGAGAATATACCATTGTCGATGGCTGACCATACTATGGTAATAGCAAAGAGAATTGTAAATAGTCAAGCAAAGAATGGTAAGGGGTACTGGATGCTCAATTGCAGGTTTTTAAGAGAGGGATGATTTTACAGAGAATTTTAAAGTACTCTGGAATTATCTGAAGTCTCAAATTAGTGTTTTTGATAAAACCCTTATCTGGTGGGATGGCTATGTCAAAAGTGAGATCATAGTACTTTTCGTAACGTTACCAAAACATGCAGCTGAGGAGAAATGCAGGACATAACTTTTTGCAAAGCATTTTAAATTGAGCAAGTGATAAAAGCTCATATGATGAGGTAACCCTCGCTCTTATCAAAGAGATTAAAGACAATAAAAGCAATGAACGAAGGCATATGTGAAGGAATAAAAATTCTAGTGGGAGTTGATGATAGATTAAGT
>NC_089786.1:40062601-40080101 GCF_040412425.1 Macrobrachium rosenbergii | reverse complement strand
AATATTAGGTTTACGATGGAAATGGAATCAAATAATCATTTACCTTTCTTGGACATGAATATTTCACGTTATAATGGAAGATTTCTCACAGATACTTTTAGGAAAAAGACGTAAACTGGTTTGGATCTTAACTTTTTAGTAACTGCTCTTTGACATTTAAGCTGAATTCAGTAAAGACACTTTTATTCAGAGCCTATTCCCTGTGCTCAGACTGGAATAGTTTTCACAATGAAATATCATTTCTTAAAGTATATTTTTTAAGAATATCTGTTATCCTTCTGACCTCTCTGACAGAATTGTTAAAAAGTTCTTCAATAATATTCATCAGCCCGGCTTATTGTGTCCTCAAGTTCCAAAGAAATTATTGTATTTCTCATTGTCATATGTAAAAAAATGCAGCCTTTAGACGTGAACTGACAATAGCCCTAAGCACCTTGTACCCATATGTTAATTTAAAGTTTGTGTTCAACAACCCGTTAACAATAGGCAGATTTTAAATCCAAAGACACGCTTCCGGAGTTGATGCGTCCTTTCTTTGTTTATGAACATACTTGTCCAAAATGTAATTTTAGAAATTACGTCGGATCTACCCTACGCTTACTGAAAGTCCGCATCAATTTTCATAGAGGTGTCAGTTATCGCACTGGCTGCATTTTAAAATCAAAAGAATTTTCGGCCATAATGAACCATTCGAACTCATGTAAACTGACATTATGTACAATAATTTCAAAATACTCTGTCAAACCACCAGTTGCCTTTCGCTCCTTCTTTTAGAATCTCTTTACATCAAGACTCTGTCGCCTTCCTTAAACAACCAAACTACTTCCACACTTTAGCCTACATATTGCCTAACTGCCTACTACTCACATCTCTCTCTCTTCCCTTTTCTTTATTTTCTCTGACATCGTCTTTGACTATTCTGTTCTCCATCAGTTAACAGCCAAACCTCTTAACAGTAAGACCTTTTTTATTTATTTATTATTTTTTTATTTTGTATCTGTTATTTCAGTGAATTATGTATAGTTTTAATTTACTTTTAGCTTAAAGTAGCTTTGTACTCACTTTTTTTTAGTTTTAGCTTAACGAATGTTATATTACAAAACTAGATTTCTTATAATTATTAGCTTATTTTAACATACTTTTTAATATTGTAATAATTAATTCTGTTTATAGCCCTGAAGATGGGAAAGGATTACCGAAATGTTGGTGTGAATAAAAAGAAGAAATGATTTCCGGTCTTCTCGCTGTCCTTATTATTATTATATATATATATATATATATATATATATATATATATATATATATATATATATATATATATATATATATATATATATATATATATATATATATATATATATATATATATGGAATAACATAAGCGCAAAACTATTATGCCATTAAGACCTATTGATTACGATGCACCACTAATACAGAATAATATTTTGGTATCGTTGTACGCAGCACCAATTATGAGGCGCATGTGGTTTAATCATCCGCATTTTAATTACTGTATTCATTATTATTAATGATAGAGAAATATTTCGTCAAATTTACTGAAACCTTTTAATAATGTGTGATGATTGATTTATGAGCAACAAGTAGAAGCAATGAATAAATCAACTTTTATACCTAATTAAACCCACGCGATTGCATGCGTACCTACTCACACACACACACACACACCCACACACACATCGGAGACAATGCCACACCTATATATGTTTTGTATATATACCCTTGTAACATTTCATCTGTCCATATTCTATCAGTGAACAGGGGCACAGAAGCAAGTGCCCGAAATATATGGTTGCAACGTTTAAATAGTGTTTTATGGGCCTTTTTTATATGCATATATATATATATATATATATATATATATATATATATATATATATATATATATATATATATTGGACTCACATCGAGAGTGAACTCCGGTTTTTCCTGGGTAGGAGCTAGCACCCAACATACCAGCAGATTATACCCAACTTCCTGATCCACCAGCGAACGAATTGCTGACATTTCATTCGACTTACCCCCTTCTCTGTGAGGTATGATGGAAATGAACACCTAAGGTCGTATTTTATAGAAATGAATTTCTCACTCATATCGGGAGCGAGCATAAGTACTAATTACCTAAGGTACTTAGGACTTCGGTTCCAACTTCTCTTATAACCTTTGTGGAGGAATTGCTAATGCCCGGAGCTCATTGAGAAGACCGGGGTTCGCTCCCGACGTGAGTCAGAAATTTATTTTTGTGAAACACGCTCTCATAATTATTTCCATATACATATATATATATATATATATATATATATATATATATATATATATATATATATATATATATATATATATATATATATATATATATATATATATATATATATATATATATATATATATATATATATGTTCTTTTTAAAAATTGTATCACTATTTTGAAGATCCTGATAAGTTCAATTTTCTTTGAGTCGTGAATAGGTTTATAATCAAGAGCATGCTTTAGGTGCATAAATGGTCTTTTGTGCTCCACCTGACCAATTAAGTATATTTGCTTCTTCACTAAATGAAGACTTGACATTACTTTCGATGGATGCCCACTCTTTGATGTTACCTTTCCAAAGGTAAAGAAAGTTTTATAAATATTAAAATGTGTTAAAATGGATATGAGAGCAAGCAGAAGTGTTCCGTATGTCTGCGTCCTGTGATCTCGATTTTTAAACTTCTAGAAATGTTTCCTAAAAGGCTTTCTGGGGTTGATAAGGGGAACTAATTATGTGAAAAATAATTCTTCTGAATTAATTACTCAAATACTGGAAAACAACAAAACCACTGTCTCTTATTTCTGGTTCCCGGCACAGCGCCTGAAATATACCTTTCCTATTGCTCTAATTTCCTGAGTAATTCAGAGAAATTAATAATTATATATCCACATGACCCTTTGCTCAAGTGGCTGAAAGCCTTCATATAATGAGTGTGTTTAGAATTAAAGGCGAGAAGTGAACTAGACTGTAAACGGACTTTAAGCGTTTGATAATTGCCTTCTGTTTACTCTGCAGCAGAGGGTGATTTAGAAGCAGAAGGTATTGCCGTTCCATTTATGACAGCATACACTCTTATCAGGAAATTTATGAACATAACTTTTTTATTTCAACTGAATATTTTTGTGAATCAATAACAAATGCAAAAACATCTCCACAAGTATGAGTGTTTACACATAAAAAATATTTAAAAAGTATTGTATATCCTAAGAGAACACAATCCGACAAAAATGTTTTTACTTGTAATTTATTTTTTCTTTGCCTCATTTCCTTGTTCAAGAACAATGCTTGGTGCACCTTGATTTATTTAGATCTGTTTTTGATCGCCCTTGCTTTCGCATTTTCAGCGCAATGGAAGTGTTTCTTGGAAGCTACTCTTGCAAGCTTACTCTCTTTTTAGCCGTGTCCATTATAAATGTATGCTGTTTTTCAATAACATTAATTATGATCATGTACACATTTTTAACAGGTTATACAAAACAAATAATTATATAAGTAGAAAATAATAGAGAATAAAGCCGATGAACATGTGACAATGAATAGAGATAACAGCTTTAACTAGGAGAAACGTAGTTGCTCAGAATGAATTTCATACTGATTATATATATCTTGCGGTTCAACTTTAATTAAACCGTCAAGTCAGTGAATCTGAAGTAATACAAGTGGGTAATGGACAACTGAGAATGAGTGATCAGCGATATCGACTAATAACTGGTCTTTGATGACTATGAACTAAAATAATGTGGAAATTAATTCTGTAAATTGTCTCATATTCAAAGCTGTAACTGGCACGTTTAATTCCATGAAATGTATGCATATCATGTAAAAAATTAGAATTATGGATGAATGGGTGAATTCTTAACAGATTTTTCGAGTTGCAAATGGATAGAGACAAGACGAGTGATGAGTTGGAAGTAGTTAATAAAATGAAGCAAAAAAAAAATATCATGTAAACAAAGACATACTAATTTTTTTTTTATTAATGACATTGATGATGTATAAGTAATCCCTCATTTATCCATGATAAAACATCTAAGGCCCTGCAGATATTGATATCTCCACGTATGTTTAAAAACACTTCGGATGTAAAATGGTAGCTTCATACTTTTATTTCCCCTACTTCGTCATTACACTGTACTGTATACACCATATATGCTTATAAACAACACTATCACAATTCCACGTAAATTATGTTGGGTTCTCCAACCAGCTGACATGCTTCTTAAATGGATGAATTGTTAGCCAGTGATAAAGGGAAAAACTATTTAATAATGTATTTATAAGAGGCTAATTGTATACACTTTAACATAAACATTCAGAATATGATATAGTTCACATCACAGCTGGACCAGAATTATTAGATAGGTAGAATCCGAAACACACCATCGCACATGCTCTGAAACTGTAGTCCACTGGAGAGCCACATAATACTGCCATGCCCACACAGGAATCCCGGGTGGAAATACACATAAAAATCAGTAACTCGTATCCCGGAAGTTAGAGATGTAGTAGTAATGCTCAACAGTGGTCAGTTACGATGTGTGAAAACCATAACAATTATATTAATTAACAATTCTATCAAATTCAGTAATCACAAGTAATAAAGATATTGCGACTACCAGATAACAGATGATGCAAAAGACTAACACTTACTGGAATGAAGTACAGAGAATTCGCATAGTCAGTTTTTAATTCACTCTGTCGGGTACTCTCGAATCAGGAAGTATAGAATATAGAGTTATCACAAGTAACACAACCACACAAGTAATAGATTCCAACTTTCCTAAGTTCACTCCGCACAGGAATCACCAAGACCACTCAGCAAACGACAGACCATGGCATCATCCACTGAGCTCTAACAAAGCTGGAGGGTACCTAAACAGACATATCAAGACCTACAGAATAGTTTTATACACCCCTTTGCAGAGTTAAACATTTATGAGCCCAGTGATCATCAATGCATGGTAGTTAGGACCTATAAACTTACAAAAACTAGTTACAAATATCAGTTTCGTGCCATTATATGAGTGGGGCATTATTCAATGTGACAAACACACAACACAATTTACAATATTGTACACATAAAATTATTGGTTTCCACTCTACTTAGTAACTTAACAGTATGGTATACATACACTATATGTTTATCAACAACACAGTATGGTATGCATTAACACTACTGTACTGAAATGTAAAACCATAAGTACCTGCCATTTTAGTCTTCATTTTTCACTTCGCCGCCGTACACTGGATACATACACCACATACATGCCACACACTGTATAGTATAAACATACACTATCTTAACGCATGAATGTGAAAAAAAAAATATAGCAAAACTCTCTTCTTCTCTCTTACCTATGAATGATGCCATAACTACATGCACAGCCAAGACATTTAAAAATTCTTGCAAAGAGGGTTTGCAAGTCCTCCCCCAACACTGTCTCCTGTCTTATGATGAAGCCATAAAATGAGAAAGTGATTGGAAGAGGTGGTGAGGCGCTTAGAGGGTCTTCAGTCAGCAAGACTGGAAAAACTGGCAAGTCACCAAAGACTTGTGAAGTGTTTGCTTGTGTTTCCAAGCTCAGTGCCAAGTGACTGTAGAAGATGGCAGTAGACTTGGGTTCATGGGGTTTGGGGTCTGAAGAAACTGTAGAGGGTACTCTGGCACAAAGCATAGAAACTCTGCTTAACAATCACTAATTGCTGCATTTCTTTTGCTTCTTCAGCAAACTACAAGGCCTTTGGGAAACAATTACGGTTGATGTTGGAGTTCTTCATCAGCTTGAAGTTATCTAGGGTCCTCTGTACGCCCTTGTAGCCTGGGATGGGTGTGTTACAGACTCATTGTGGGTGTCATCATCATCATCAAGGGCCTCCACCTCCATCTCACCAGAAGCAACTACAACAGCTACATCACTGTTGGCCATCATTTGGAAGCCAGGATCATTAACATCACCATCCAGCCATTCTCATACATCAGACTCAGGAATGTTGTTACCTTCCTTCCTGAGTTGGGCATGAAAGTCATTACCATCAAAAACTTGAAAGTTAACTAGGTTTTCTTCCCCCTTCAGGATAAGGTTCCACACATGTTTCAAGAACTGCACAGTGACTTCCTTCCCAGCATCTACAAAGGTGTAGATGGCACACTTCAACAAATACTTTTGCAAATTATCTAGAGTTAATTTCACCTGTATACCCAAATTTTGCTCCTCATTGTTCTTGAATACAACCATTATTTCATCCAGAAACTTCTGCTATAGCTGTTTCATTGCAATAATAACACCTTGGTCCATCAGCTGAATTAGTGCAGTAATATTAAGAGGCAAAAACATGACCCTAATACGACCTTCATCACCAACCAACTGGGTTGTGCTAGGATGCTTAGGCACATTATCCATGAGAATCAAAGCCTTCACCCAGTGTTTAGCAATGCTAAGCTCCATTGTCTGGTGATGAATAACATCCTTACAAAATGGGTTATGGAACAAATCGGAAACAATCTCGGAGGTGAACCAAGCTTTTGCCAAATAATACAAATCACTTAGAGAATATCCATCAACCCATGCTTGGGATTCCTACACACGTCCAGCTTTGACAAGCTTGCAAAGATGGCATTTGCATATATCAAAGGATGATAGAATAAACCAGTTTTGTCAGCATTTTAGATTTGACTTGAAACAAGGCCTTTTTTTGATAGTCTTTCACCAACTGCCCAAAATTCCTCTATTCTCTCCTTGGAAGCAACCCCATGCAGATATGTAACTTTGTAGAAGCAGCCTTGAACTTGGCACCATGTAAAGGTGGGGGAGGTGCGCTTGGCCATTACCTCGCAGTCCTCACTTCTGGATGCCTTCTTCCAAAAGTCTGTCACATACTTCTTCAGCATGCCCTTCACAGTTCTTGATGTCTTTCAAGGTAGACTGTTATGGCATACTCATCCATGATGCAAGTCATGGAGACCAGCCAGCCTCGATTCTCTCAATGACTCCAGTTTATTCTGATGTGTAAGCTCAGTCCCCTTCCCCTTATGAGTTGGTGGGGCCCTTGCATAAAAGACACACCACCACATATAGCAATAACAACACCCATAATGCTGCAGGCACAGCACAAAAGCGTTAATGTTTTAGGAAAGAATTAAAAAAAAATAAACAATAAATAGCAACCATCTAATACATGATTACTTAGAGAAGACACACAGCTGGACAAAGGAGCAGAGTACGCTTTGCCTGAAAGTGCATTGGTATCTTAAAAGGCAGCCAAGGCAGGAAAGAAATGCCTACAGTGTTATCATAATATATCTGCATCAGCTATTCAAAAGTGATAAAAAGTAATGAGGTGTCATGATACTGTTACTCTTGGGCCAATAACATGCTCTCCTATCCAAAATACTTCTACTGAACATTATTATAATCCTGACTTTCTTTCTCAGTCGCTCAAAAACGATAAATAAAATGACATGTAATGAGTTCAATAACTATTTGCTTCTAATCCAACAGCAGTCACCAAGACTTTCAAAGCAGACGATGCCTTCTTAGTCTCCTGAATCAGCGTTCCTGGCCCTCCCATCACGATGCTGTAACTCCTGGCCACCCCTTCCAGCCCTCCCAGCTAATCCCCACCCCGAAAAAAAACATTTACCTGGCCTACCAACCTCGCAATACCCCTTTCCAGACAAATTTTTCTATATAATATGTATATATATATATTTTATATATATATATATATATATATATATATATATATATATATATATATATATATATATATATATATATATATATATATATATATATATATATATATATATATATATATATATATATGTGTGTGTGTGTGTGTGTGTGTGTGTGTGTGTGTAAATGGATATATGTATGCACGTGTGTAAGTTCCAGCATAACTCTGAAATGCATTGAGCAATTTCAACCGAACTTGGTATACAAATGACTTACTATCTCAAAAATAGTACTGTGGGGTAAGGCATCACTAGCACCAAAGGGCACCAAAGGGGGTTGGGGTGGGAAGGCTTCCATGAAACTGGGCTGGTTCTGCTTGTAGACTTAGTAACTAAATAAACTCTACGGGATTATCGCACCTAGTGTATATATATATATATATATATATATATATATATATATATATATATATATATATATATATATATATATATATATATATATATATATATATATATATATATATATATATATATATGTGTGTGTGTGTGTGTGTGGATGTTTATATACTAACGACAACATTCTTTGCTGAACATTAAATGAAAAATTATTTGATTTAATTTAATTTAAAGGTGAAAATCTAAAGAAGATAAAGCTCACCAATACTGGAACCATTCCAGGATCCTCCCAGGTACAAGAGGTATATAAAAAGATTACATAAAGTGAGAATAATCTCGGAAAAACCTCTTCCAGCTTAAACGTAAGCGAAGTCTGTACAATGTTGATCTTTTAATTCTCAGGGGACTTACAACGTGTGTCATCAACACATGAAATAACCTACGTAAAGAATTCGCCCAACCCCTCTTCTGTGTTTTCTCATGAATGTCTCCTTTCTGAGCTGGATTTTCTTCACTCGTCTTGAAGTTTCCTGCTATTTTTCCCCCTCACACTTTCCCTAGTTTTACTCTTTCAAAGTTTACATGGATGCCCAAGTTTTCTCTCCATCGTTTTTGTTATTCTGACAATTTTTTTAGGCGTTTTACTTATATGAAGTCACTTAATCTATAACTTGATTTCTACCCTAGTATGAGGTTTTGCCTGGTCGAGGCTGCCCTAGGAAACGCAAGTGACTTGTGATGGTAATGCATCACATCTCAAGAGGCATATCTAGTCAAAGGTTGCAGACCCTTTGATTGAATATATTTTTTGTTTTCTGTAAAAGTAAACTGTTGAGATGGCTTTGTCTGTCCGTCCGCACTTTTTCTGTCCGCCCTCAGACCTTAAAAACTACTGAGGCTAGAGGGCTGCAGATTGGTATGTTGATCATTCACCTTCCGATCATACCAAATTGCATCCCTCTAGCCTCAGTAGTTTTGGTTTTATTTAAGGTAAAATTTAGCCATGATCGTCTGTCTGAGGTGCCAACAACACTGGCCACCTTTTATTTGTATATCTAAAGCATATTTATTTAAACAGTGATTGTAACAACATGTTCCTTATTAAAACTGATTCAAATACAATTTACTTTCCATGCATGTTAATATAAATCGTATTACATTGATTGATATTAAGTAGGTAGATAATAGCTTGCCCTCAAAATCTTGACTCCTATCATTACCTGTTATTTACAGTAAGTATACGAGCGCTGTTAGTGGTGCTGTACGCTATAAATAAAAAAAAACGAGAAAAACAGCAATGGGTTACATTAACTGAAATAAAACAATGGCGTTGACCTTTACGCCTTTAACAGTTGAGGGAAATGAGGAATCATTGCTTTTCATTTGAATTTTACTTCTAGTGACCGCTCCTGACTTGCTGCAAATAGTGTTGAAACCTGAGGTAATACAAAACGGATTTTCTTTTTGTATTCCCACCCTGAATAGATATAGATCTAATGAGCTATAGACTGGTTCATTATGTGGATGAATTACATACATTGAATTATTTGTAAAGTAGAAACAACACGAATATCAAGAAAATTTAAGAATTCCAAGCTAAACAACTTAGTCCCAACAACAGCTGTGGAAGTTTCGATGAAAATTCCACAAAATAATAATAATAATAATAATAATAATAATAATAATAATAATAATAATAATAATAATAATAATAATAATAGAATAAAACTACAGATACCACAAATTGAGTTTGAAAAGAAAAAAAGGAAATGTTTCGAATCAGCCTTATTTCCTAAAATATTTAGATTAAAAGACTGGTGTGCTGACAAAAGAGAACTCAGGCAGAGTAGAACGATAATTTTTTTCAAGAGGTAAATTGAAAAGGAACTTTTATACATCGCCAGGAACTAATTAGCTTGGATGAAAAATGTAAGAATACAATTAATCACGTTTTACGAAAGTGCTCGCTTTGTGAGTTTTTCTTGTAACAAATTTCAATTAAACTTATTGTTTAATGAGCCTTATGTATCCTTAGAAATTAACATTCGTTCATTTGTTTAATAGGTAACCTGTAGCGTTATATGTGCTGCACAACAAACTGATGTGTAGCATAAACGTCTGAGACAGGAAAATTATATAATTATGTGCTTAAATTCGAAAAAATATATATTTTTCAATAATGTATGTGCTGCTTTTCCGAAAAATTGCACTTACGCATAATAGCTTTTAAATTCACAGCTTTTAATATATATATAGTTTATATATATATATATATATATATATATATATATATATATATATATATATATATATATATATATATATATATATATATATATATATATATATATATATATATATATATATATATATATATATATAGAGAGAGAGAGAGAGAGAGAGAGAGAGAGAGAGAGAGAGAGAGAGAGAGATTTTGAAAAGAGCAAGAAATCTTACACCAGTCATCAAAGGCTGGCGAAGTTGCGATTAGGTAGGTTTTTTTTTTTTTTTTTTTTTTTTGCCACAAAACTGCAAGAGGGCTATTTTCAATCAACAATACATTTGGTTCTCTCTCTCTCTCTCTCTCTCTCTCTCTCTCTCTCTCTCTCTCTCTCACACACACACACACGCTGGGTGAAGGTTAACTTTATTTTACTGCAATTGGAGAGCTGCATTTACAGCGCCTTTCAAGAAGTAAACCAATGTATTTCTCTCAGTAGCCTTTTCATACTTAATGGGCTCTTTATGAAGTTTTGGTATATATTGACTGGTGGACTTTACCTGGAAAAGCTGTTTGTTTCATTGTATGTATTATAAAAGTTTATGAAGTACCTTTACAATATTTTCCTTTAGCTGGAACATAAATTCCTTCAACACTTTCTAGAAACCCATCGTTCATAAATCTATGATCTTTCGGTAAAGTTCATGTCTTGTGTATTTACTATTGGAACTTCGGCCAGTATTGAGAGAGAGAGAGAGAGAGAGAGAGAGAGAGAGAGAGAGAGAGAGAGAGAGAGAGAGAGAATGCTTGAAGAGCATCGATCGTAATATCTCACGACAACCAGTCACTTGCTTCCCTAAGACGCCAACGATACTAAAGCAACGTTCCACCCGGGTCGCCCTCTCATTATGGCGACATTAGACTAAAAATGTTTCATTTAGACAATGAATAGGCTTTTAAAATCTTCTTTCCAGGATATTTTTGCCTCTCCGTTTGCTGTGCGAAAAAAAATATTAGCGAATTAATTACACCACTATGTGATTGTGACCTTGCATGTTATGCCATGAAAATTGTTGTTGAAACGTTTCAGGGTAGGGGAGGACCAAACCTCCTAGCTGCATTTGGTTAATATAAATTCGCTCAAAGGGCGGAGAGAGGTGCAGAATTGTAGAAGCTTTTATCTTAGATGTGGTATAGTTGAATGTTAGCCTTGTGAGTTAGCAATTCAAAAGTAACGAGGTAATAAACATAAAGATATAATAAAACGTAGAGTAAGTACAACCGATAAATGGTAGCTCAGAGAGCAGAACGTATCTGGATGAAATTGGTCTGTAATGACCATTACATAATGAAACTTCCGTGAGTTTGTGCAGTTTTAATATAAACTTCATATTACCAACAATTATTCGAGATGAATACTACATATCTAGTCTAACTATGCAATATAAGGCGTATGAACAGAAGCCAAAGTTTAAGCAAAAAGGTTTGGCAGAAGGCACTGAAATCGCTCGTGCAACATTCCGCTGTCCCACTTCTGAAATGAAAACTTCCACTATTTTGCACCCCGCATCCCACCCCCTTAAAAAGAAGGGATTTAAGACCTCATTCCCAGAGAGAATTCATGACATTAATTAAATTACACTAGGGGGCCGGTTCCTCCCTGACCCAACTCATCATACCCCTAGTCTTCAACAGCAATTTTCGTGGAGTCACATGAAAGGTCAGAAACACACTGCGGTGTAATTAGTGCGAAGGCGCAGAGACAACGATATTCAGGAAAGAATGACCGTTTTAGTTTAATTAGATTTTGACGAGAGGGGGCGACCTGGATGAAATGCTTTGGTGTTATTTGCGTCTTCTGAAAAAAAAAACCGGTTGTCGTAAAATATAAAGATCTATTCACATCATATATTCTCTCTCTCTCTCTCTCTCTCTCTCTCTCTCTCTCTTAGGCCCCAATTTACAGAAAAAGTAATAGTAAAGACAAAAGACGTATGGAACTTACTGAAAGGTTATATAATAATAAGATGTTCCTATGAAATCTTGACTGAATTAACTTTTATTCCGTTTAAAAGAAAATGTTATAATCACAAAACAAATAAATATTATATAATTTAAAGAAGAAAGGGCTATCTAGACAGAGACCCTCCACGAAGGAAAATGATTGGATGTTGAGGGTTGTAAGATATCAACTGTGTAAACGCAATGTCACACAGTGACATTATCACGAAATGACGACATTGCCTGATTGGATGAGGATGAGATTATAAAGTAACCCTTAATGTATTAGAACCATAAGATTTTTATTGTTATGCGAAATTAGATCTCATTATTGCATATTAATAATGACGTTACAGAATAACACTGCGAAGGTGAGGGAAAGGTAATATAGGTGAGCAGTGTCTCATAAAACTGGGAACCGTGCCTAATAAAATGCTGTAAAAACTCACGATGCAGATATTTTTGTTAGTTTTGTTTTTCCGCCGACAAAATATGGTAGATTATCCCTGAAGTAAATGTATAAAATGGATACAGAGGCAAATACCTTTGAAAGCGTTATAAACTGCGCTGGTAATATTTTGATATTTTGAGTGTACTTACACAAATGGAGGCATTCGATTGTGGTTTTTTCTCTCCGTCTTCTCAGTTTCTCTTGTTTACTAATAATCTCTATGTTTTAATGTATTGCTTATTACTTCCCGTTCGAGTTACATTTTGTAGCACTTTAATTCCTTTTCTGTTCTTTTTTTCATTTCCTAAATGACTGATCAGGGTGAAGAATTCTCCATAAATCTGAAAGGTTTAACTCTGTCAACCTAATACTGTTTTCGATCCTGGAAGTTCTTGTGGTTGCTATATAGCAACGCCACTACCTGGTACATATTGATTTAATGCTTTGATGTACATGGTTGCAGATATATAACTATAGGAGATATTTTGATAATATCATACATAATTTAGCCAGATGGGGCACCTTCAGGCTCAAACATTCCAATATGACGAGAGATGCCACATGCTCCAGCAAGAACAATTATTCCTATTTTTTTTTTTTTTTTTTTCAGATTTCAACATGGCCTCCTGTTCCCTTTCGGATGAGATCTTGGCGCTGTTGTTTGCCGAGGATGACCTATGCAGTCACTTGGAGAACCCCAGTGACTTCTCTCACGAAGTGGTTGAATGTGGGAAGGGTACTGTGGGGGTGAAGGAGGACATGCAGCAGGACACCCAAAAAGATGTGCAGGCGGTGCCAGAAGACAATCGCCGGCACCTTCACGTTGATGCGCACCTCAGTTGCAACATGAAATGGTAAGAGTACATAACTCATGGTTTTTTTGTTTATTATATTAGCAGATATTATAACTGTCGAGAATTTCGCTAATATTACTTGCATATTAGGTCATTTATAGTTTTTCCTGTGCAAATATTTCGGCAAAAAATGTCACTCTGAGGATTCGACGTAAAGAAAAAAACTTTTGGCTTTACTTATGTCATTCCGAATTATTTTTTTATGTTGGTCATATTTTCAGATAATTAAAGTGCACACATTTAAAATTTCATGAACGTCCCGAAATATTTATTGAAACTGGGCTACGATTTTTGTGAGTGAAAATTTAAACCTTGTTTTCACTGCTCATATTTTCTGTAGGAATTTTTTGACCCCCTGGCTACGCCACAAACTCCCTGTTGGTTATAGTGGAAGTCTGGAAAATCACAGGAACCTATCATTGCGCTTTTACACTGAAAAACGACTACGAGCTAAAAGTTTCCGCTTCTTTTATTTCGCTAATAAAAGAACTTTTTTTATACTTGTATTTGCCCTTAACATACAACTACCTAATGATAAATTAGTCCCCTCAAAGAATGGTGCCATTCAGGGCAATCACTGTTATCCTATGGACGTGCAAAGTCATGATTGCAAGTATGCCATAACTTTTACCTACTATGTAAAAAATAGGGTCTTGCCGTTTGGTTTATTCCTTGAAATCTGTTGTGTTCCTTTAATATTGTATTATTTACACCTTTAAAGAGACTTGGAAATTTTTGGAGAACTCTCTTCGGTACAAGAACCCACACAACATTTTCAAGAGAACGATTCAAACTACTGAGTGCTTCTTCTTTTAAAATTTATTCCTCTAAATTTTCAAAATGATTCAAGGTCAAATTCCGTAGAAAAGTAATGGGAGTAGCTTGAATAATATAAGAATGGTTCCGCTCTGAATTACGAGGAGTGATAATTAAGCCACCCTTTATATTTTCCGTAGCCTTTTTATCTCAGCTGCGTTGAGGTCCCGTTTCCTAACTTTTTTTCATTCCGATAAAAACCCTTTCACTTATCTTTTATTTATATTTTTCATGCTGAAAGTTTTGTAGTCATCAGAGATATAAGTTTCATTGCTGACTCCAGTAAGTCAACTGCATCAGTTCTAAATTTCATTCTACATCTCTGCCTACATTTTTAAATCATTTGTGACTTTCCTTTACCAATAGGTTCTCTCTGTCGTAAACGTGTTTGTAATAACCTGATGCTGTTCATTGACTTTTTTGCATTTTGATGTCATTGTTCTTCATCACCTTTATAGTTTTCCTAATTTTTTTCCTTTCTCTCTTCCTTCTTTCGTAGTCCTTCTTTTCTTATCTTCTTTTAATTTCATCTTTATGAGACTTTGCAGTACCGACTTTTACATATTTTTCTTCTTTTTTCTTTATTCTCCTCGCTTTTACTCTCCACCGGTTGTCCTCTCCGTATTTCTTTTTTAACCACATAATTTGAAAGGCTCATGTCCGTACCGGTGGCCCCCACACACCTCTCTCTCTCTCTCTTTCTCCTCTCTCACCTCTCTCTCTCCTCTCTCTCTCTCTCTCTCTCTCTCTCTCTCTCTCTCTCTCTCTCTCTCTCTCTCTCTCTCTCTCTCTGTCACATCAGCTAAGATTATCAAACCAGCATTTATTCTCACCCTTCCATGTATAACTTAGGAGGTCCACATTTCAGTTTTCTTCTCCTTGAGGCATTTACTCACTGACCCCACATAAAAAAAAAAAAAAAAAAATCATATATGTATAAAAATATATATATATATATATATATATATATATATATATATATATATATATATATATATATATATATATATATATATATATATATATATATATATATATATATTATATATATATATATATATATATATATATATATATATATATATATATATATATATATATATATATATATATATATATATACATACATATACATATATATGTATATATAACGTAGCATATAATTCTATTTAACGTCTAGAAAGCGAATGGAAAATAAAGTCCTAAATAAAACGAAGGAAGAAATATATTTCCCTAACGTATGTAAATAAACCATCAGTTACTTTTTGACTTCCACTTAAGATTACATGCGGTTATTTATCTATTTCTTCCTTTAATATTGTCTCCTTACCTGTGAGTTTTAAGCTACTTTATTAACTTACTGCTCACTATAACTTTACGGACTATCTGGAGTTATATTGTAACAGCTGACATTGCTCTACTTGTTCTGTGTCTCTTGATCTTGATTCATTCGAGAATTTCTAATATAAAGTCCATAAATTATAAGCATAACAGAAGTGTAACAGGGAACGAAAGCTCCCAAGGGCCAGTTCCGTCACTGAGCTAGGGAAAAGGAAAATGGTCAACTTGAAATTTATTAAGTCTCTCTCAAATATCCTTCGAATTCATTGTAGTTACCTTTGAGTCAATACATATCCATCTGTCTGATAGCTTAATAATTACTGGTGCTAGTATTCTAAATATTAATATTATGATGTTGTATTTTTATTTTACCAAATTTTTCTCGATTATCTTTTCCCAATTGACGTTTTCCCCTCTCTCCTTTCTTTTATTTATTTTACCTATTTCGCCACCCTGTTAAAAAAAAAAAAGAATCCTAAATTTTAGTCTCCCAAGAGCGCAGCTGAAAACAAAAGTATTTCCCATTAGTATTCTCTTTGTATCCCTTGTATGATAAGTGTTGAGTTTTTGACACAAAATTGCGAAGTAAGTTCAGCAAACTGTTTGATGGGGACTTGTTTGTTATATGGAACCTGATTCGAAGAGGGCGCTCGTAAATAAAGAGCCCATCAAAAACAGTTGTAAGAAATTGCTGATATCAGATGTCAGCTGTCACCTGGAATGAAATGGTTTCTTTTCTCACTTAATTTCGCTGTAACCCAGAGGAGTTCTGTTGCAGCAGTGTATATGTGAGCGTCAAAAACTTAATTTTAGAAGAATCGCCTTTTTTTTTTTTAAACGCACATTTGGGAATTTGTGAAAATTTATGAAAGCGAATTTAAACTTTAAATGAAGCATAACAAACCTGCGTATATACAAACAATATAATACAGACATTTATTAGTAATAAGAAAATTATCAATAAAATCTGAATCAATGTAAAATGTTTGTAATGCTATTATTGTTGTTGCAGACGATTTCTTTTCAGCTGATGTTTAAAATATAATAAGCTTGAAAATTTACATTTTTCCCCGTGTCCCAACGGACATACTCAGACTAACAAAGACAAATAGAAAGAGATAAAGAAAAAGATCGAAGCACAAAACGTCAAACAGCTGGAGGGGCGCACAGAGACAGACAAATAGGTAGACAGACAAACAGACATACAGCAGACAGGTAGACAGACAGACAGACAGACAGACAGACAGACAGACAGACAGACAGACAGATCAGGTAAATACATTTCCCTTCAAAGGAAATCTCTGAGAAAAATCCACAGACCGAAAAGTTATGAAATTGCAGACCGGAACATGGGTTTAATATCTTGGTTGTGTTCTCTCTCTTATTCTCTCTCTCTCTCTCTCTCTCTCTCTCTCTCTCTTTCTTGGCCTCTCTCCCATGTATCTATGGAGCAATTACCAGGAAACACGGTCCGATTCGCATGAGATGATTTTAAATTTCCAGCTACTTTCAAACGAAAGACAACCACGACTTTTATAGAAATTAATCCATTTCATAATTACTAAGAATATTAATAGACCAGAAAAAAACGCTTAAGTTGACCTGATTTGCACTCTGATATATATCCGAAAGCAATTTTAAAACTGATTGCATTTGGTTTCTTTCTGATATAGAACTCTCAATTAACTGGCA
>NC_089786.1:40045101-40057601 GCF_040412425.1 Macrobrachium rosenbergii | reverse complement strand
TCTACCTGAAAATCATGTTGACATAATTAAAGGCATTGTTTATGGAGCTGCCACTGTTAGTCATGAAAGTAATTTCCCTGCTCACTTATAAGAAAAAGTTTGACCGATAAATCTGACTACATATCACGTATGCAAGCTTTACTGGATGATGATACCACTTAAAAAAACTAACAAAAAATCCACTTGACCAAGTCACAAAAATATCAACAGCACGGTGAAAAATCCATAAAGATAAAACAGAACTAACAGGTCAGCTGTCAGTAAAATTTCCCTCGTTAACTTACTTGTATGGATTAATAAAAACGCACAAGGAAAAGAATCCTATTAGCGGTCTGTTAGCAGTACTGTTGGCTTAATATCATATAAACTCGCAAAATATATAACCAAGCTCTTGTCCCCATTACTTGAACTATCTCCGATTCTCACAAATAATTATCTAGATTTAGTTGATCAATTAAACAAAATCACTTTTTTGCCCCACTGATAGATTTGTTAGTTTTGATGTTTGTTCTTTTTTACTAAAGTCCCTATAGATTCTATTTTAGAGTATCTTAGTTATGTAATCCATCATGAATTACCTTACCTGAAAGTAATCCAACACTTTCTGGTTTGTGCATTTGTGACTGTATGTTTATATTCAATGGTGAATTATTCTACCAACAAATATTTGGCATGGCAATGGGTAACCCTTTATCCCACTCCTCTCAAACGTGTATATGGAATTCTTTGAAAAGCGATATTTACCTAATATAAATTTATACTCCATTAAAGTGGTATATACGGTATATGTTGACGATATTTTATCTGTTTTGCCTGCTGGTAATGATGTACATGATTTACTCTCTACTTTAAATAACCAAGTACCATTCGATAAGGTTACTTTAGAATTAGAAAAATACAATTTCCTCCCTTTCTTAGATGTTTTAATACACAGGGAACCATTTCAATGCAAATTTCTTATTATTTTTATAGGAATCACCGTAATATCAACAGCCATTTTTTCTTCTATTTTTATTCAGGTCATTTTGGTCAGTCCTCAGTATTTGGATCAAGAAATCGAATACATAAGAAAAATATTGACATATATGTTATCCTTCACATATACTAGATATTTGCTATAATAAGAAAAACAAAAGTTTTACAGTGAAAGTAACATGGAGAAAGAAATTCAAAAGAACATTCTTAGCTTACCTTATTTTAGTGGTTTTGAAACCATAAAATCATTGTTAAAATCTTTTAATATCCAGCTTTTTTAAAAGGAATATAATAACAAACTAAAAGCATATGATATACATAAAATTCCATGCTTGGGCAACCCAGTAAGGATTTAGAAGTACGAATTAAACAGCATAAATATTCTGTTAAAACTGGCAAACACCCAATGCAATATTCATTCATTTAAGTGAAAACTCTCACAGGATAAATTGGACTGAAAGTTCAGTGATTGTTAGATCGAAAGATTTCTCTTCATGAAATCTTTTAGAATCTGTTATTATACGGCTGTAATTTTAACCTTAGCCCTGGCATGTATTATTTGGACCCTGTATTAGTAAAATGTTAAGGATGACCTTAAAGATAAAATCACATATTTAATTACTAATTAGTTACTTATATATATTTTATATGTATTCATAAGTTTAATATATTTTTTTGAAAATGTTCACTTTGAAAAAACTTGTTATTGTTTACCATAAGGAGAATTTTTGAGTTATACTTTATATCATATGTAATCAGCTTATTCTTTCCATGGTCATTTTTCGGTGGTCAGTGTCTTTCCCTGCATAAACTTTTAATTGACTTGTCCTTCTTCCAAGCTGTCGGGTCAAATCTTTTGTAAAACCCTGTTTTGGAAGGTCTACTAATTCTTCAACTGCGCTGGATTCGAGGTAGATATTTTCTTTTATAATTAATATCTGTCCTTTATACCAGCTTTCTTTGTAAACTTATTTTTTATATTTCTATCAGACTGCTAAGTAAAAATTTGACAGTAAGTCGAAATGCCTAGCACCACTCCAATGTTTCACTTTCCTTCGTGGCATTGTCTTTATATATATATATATATATATATATATATATATATATATATATATATATATATATATATATATATATATATATATATATATATATATATATATATATATATATATATATGTATAAAGGCAATGCTTACACCAAGGAAAGTGAAACATTGGAGTGATGCTAGGGCCTTTCTTCTGACTTACTGTCCTTTTCTTAGTAGACTGACAGAAATATAAAAATAAGTTTACAAAGAAAGCTCGTATAAAGGACAGATGGGGATTATTCATTCATGTAATGCATATACATACATATATATATTTATATATATATATATATATATATATATATATATATATATATATATATATATATATATATATATATATATATATATTATATATATATATATAAATGTATATATATATATATATATATATATATATATATATATATATATATATATATATATATATATATATGGCTTATATATATATATATATATATATATATATATATATATATATATATATATATATATATATATATATATATATATATATATATATATATATATATATATATATATATATATATATATATATATATATATATATGCATAATAGCCACCATATCCTCTACCTCTTACAAACAATTTTCTTCAGTTTTATTTACGAATCTGTCAAACTTGAATTCATGTCATTTCAACGTATACATCTGGGAAATGGGTGAGACAGGTAAAGTCGAACACCCAGAGAATTCAGCTTTTTATTTCTCTGAGGACGCAAAGTGATATGAAAACACCATTCCATTTGGGACGGCTTCTCTCATCATTATTTCATTACACGGAAAAAGGTTTCACTTTAGGAATAAATAATCTTCTAAAATCCCTGTCCCTTTCCCCTGGCATTTTCCCTCTTCGTCAGTCTCTTTTGTTATGTAAAAATAATTCTGGAGGATTAATTACGCAGTAATTTTTTGTAAATTTCTCTTCTGCCTTTAGGAATATTGCCGTTTGAGGGTTTAATAGTGGGAATGGGTTGGATCAAGGAGGACCATGACATTCTTCTGCAATTTAATTAATGTCATGAAAGTCCTCTATATAGAGTCTTGATATGTGTCTATCTTTTTCGCGGGGGAAGGGTTGTGGGGGGGAGGGGGCGGTTAGGAAGTGTTATAAATGGTGAAGTCTTTCAGTGTAAATGTACTATAGCTAAGTGTTACCCTTGGTATGTACGTGTAAATACAGACATTAGCTGGGGTGTAAAAGAGACACATATTGCTAATTTACATCTTTGCTCTATACATTACATTACATAATATTTTTAGAAAACCAAAGGAAATAAATTAATGATTAAAACTACGATATCGCAGTTCTTTTGCTAGTGGAAAATCTTTAGTATATTGTAAATTAAAAAGAAAAATCTATGACTGTTTGCTTCACGTGACAAGTAAAAATATTTAATGAAGAAAGTACAAAGCACGTAAAGAAAATAAAAAGAAAATCGAATCCGGTTTTATCCAGACTGATTAGCCTATTTCAAATATATCTCAGAAAGTTAATTAATATCCCTTTTTTCTCCAACGTAAAAAGTAAGCTTCTTGGCTCTGACACCCCTTCAGCTTTACATAATGAAAATCAGCCCTTGAATGGAAAGGTTATAGTTTACGTAGGAAGTAATTCCTTTACTGTTTCTACTGGTTAACCAGAATCATTACCTATTATTTTATTCGGTAAACAATATAGATTATATGATATTTTTATGACTGCACCTTTCCTACATGTGTCATTTTAAATATTTTAAAGATATCTTTCAAATAATGCCCAACAATAAATACTCCATTTCCCAATCCTCACTTGAAGGGATTATGGAGAACAGATGTCGAAATCATGTAAAAAAAAAATAGATACTATAAAAAATCTACTTGCCCAAACAATTCTTTAAATGCATTTAAATATTGTTTCTTGCAGAACGGACCCTGGGGTCACTGTCATCAAAATGCAGCAGCCACCGAATTCATCTGCCCTACGAAATGAAACAACAATAATTCAAGAAAAATTTGTCCTCACGATTCCCGTGATGGTTTTATGAGAATGATTGTTTTCATTTAAGAGAGGGATGAGACAAAAGTGAGAACATTTTTGGATATAATGGGGATTTAACGCTGTACTTTGTTAATTTTCCTCTTTAGTTTCTTAGTCTTTAGGAAGAAAACAATAAGGGTAAGCAAATTAGAAGCAACAGAAGGAGGAAAAATTTGGATATTAATACAAAAACATAATAGAAAGCGAAAACCGTTTACAAAAAAGTATAGGAAAAGTTGAGGGAAAAAAAAATCTTTTTGTTTTCCTGGATTCGGCTATGGCTGTGGTGTCGAAGGAGCGTTTCATATATGAAACCAATAGAGAAACGATATTTTGAAATTCCAAATAACACGTGAAATGGTGGAAGGTGAAATGCTTTATTTATTCAGTTATTTATTTATTTATATATTTATTAACTTATTTATTTATTTACTTATTTGTATGTTTGTATATTTACTATCGGTACATACCCCCTTTCCCCTCTTCCACCTTCAAATGCTCATTTCATTTGAGATATTTCTAAGAAATATAATTTTATAAGTTTTTCTTTGCATCCTTTATAGTAGTCCTTTCTCATTTCCTTTTCATCGATTAAATGATTTTTACAATAGAATTCTTCTCTCTGTTGCCTTCCATTTATATATTCATACAAGCTTTTCCATTATTTTCAATACTTTAAGATCACCATTATTTCTTTCTTTTCTTTTTCCCTACCCCAGTTTCCTGTCTAGCTAAAAGATTTTCCCTTACAGTTTTTCTTCTTCATTTACATTCCTTTTTGCCGCTTTTTTTTCTTTCCTCTCTTCTCCAACCACCATAATTTTTACATTTCCTGCGGCAGTCAAGTATCACACGTTTTTGTTTATCACAGAGTATTTTTCATAAATCTCTTTTCTTTGTATAGATCTGTTATTGACTTTAACCAATATGTGACATTTGAAATTTCTTTCTTCCATACACTTCATTTTTTTTGTCGTAATCTCGCTTACACCTGCAGCTTCTTTATTATATCCTCTGATGGGCCCCGGCCTGTATACGTGGCCCTCCACGAGGTAGCCCAAGGCCGAAGTCACTGCTTTCGGTGACTCGGCGCCAAGAAATTTCCTCATCCGAAGGGGACAGAGTTCTCTACGGAGCATCACTAATAGGACGAAAACTCGTCACGATCGAGGGAATAAATCAGTTCAAATGATACTCCTACGGTCCACTGCAGTCACAAGACCCGCTCAACCAAACCTGCACCCGCAGTAGCAAGCCATCTCCCTGGAGGCTGACGCCATCCTGGGACAGGACCCTCAGTCCCCAATCGAAATCACGACAATCTAGGGGTCCACATTCCCCGACCACCCGCTGGCGCGCGAGAAGTCCTCCCCGCTTCTCCTCGCCAGCTGAAGACTGGCGCCCTGGGTACCAGGAGGACGTAGCCCCACCCCTCCAGTGCCACCTGAGTACACAATGTACAGTGGTCTCCCGGACGGCCCCCGATCCCATTCAGTGCCCGGCCCTGCTCTCGGTGCCAGTGCCAGGGTTCCCAACCAGATCTCTCCTTCAGAGATGCCACCTCGTCGGTGCCACTTGCATGCCCCGAGCAGGCTGCTTCGGGCCCGCCCTGACCGACGAGCCCAAGAAACCTCTGATAGCGCCCGACTCTGCCCCAGTGCCAGCGCCAGAGCGCTACATCTCCACCACGGGATCCAACTCAGACCCCCTCTTCCCCGGCCTGGCAATCGCTACCAGCTGCCGGTCAGAGAGACGGTTCCTCCCGACCACCGCGGGAAGCCTTCACCTGCAGGTGCGGCCTCGCAACCGCTCGAGCTGGTCAATACCTGGCGGAAGCCGCCACGCCACCCCCCGACCGCCCCTCTCTGCCTCAGCCTGTCGTCGACGCAATTGCAAGTCAGATTTTGCCATATCTCACTTCTGGGCCGATGAACTACAAGAGCCGCGACGGATCATGGTAGAACCCGCGATGAACACTCCTGGCGCCGCTGGGTCGCATCAGCAGGCCCAGGTGGTAATTGCAGCCGCCTCCGGGTCGCGCCTCCGCCTCCCTCGGCCGAGGACCCACTGTCCCATTAAGTGAAGACTCAGGCGAAATTACCACCGGGCGCGGGGAGCCCAGGTAATTTGGCAAAAGAGCTCTAGAGCTCCCCATGGCACCTAAAAGCACCATTTCTCATTTTCGAAGGTCTTGGCAACTCTCTAATCCAGAAGGGGATGTCAGACCTCTCTATCTTCTTCCTGCTCCCTCAGGAACTGCCATCTCTTACCATCCTCTACTAATCTTCTCCCCAAATTATCCCCCACAAGAGGCAATTAAACATGGATACCATTCCCACACGTATAAATCATTAAGAATAACAGAGTGAGAAGTGGCACGCCCTTGCGCCCATACCTTGGCACCGAGCGCAAGCGGTCAGCCCCTCCTGAAGGAGTCGTCGTGCACTTTCTCGCCCTGGGACTGAAGTGACAGTCCGGGCCGTAATTTATAGGCAAGGACGATACCCTGCCTAACACAATAAAAACCCTCAATTTTTTCCCCTTAGCTCTTCACAATATCAGTTTATTTCTTAAATATTTAGTTATCTTTATTTTAATGAATCGCGAGTCATAAACTCTTGCCCTTGTGATTTAAATGCCCCTTTGTAAGCTCCTCTTGAGGGACGTGTCTCGCTGCTCATATGCGGTCAGTTTTCATTCGTAACGTCTTGGTAATTTCCTTCCTTGTTATTATCCCTTTTCCCCTTCCATTCCTTTCCAAGATCGCCGTTTGTCCTAATTCTACATCTTTTGTCTGCTCGCCCGCCGGCAACATTTGTTGGCAGTAGACGATAAAATTAGCGTGAGTTTAAGGTTAAAGGCGAATTAAAACCTCGCGAATACTTCGCCCGCACACGACCGTCAAATTCCCGGTGTGTGGGTCATCCCTCAGCTCAAGGTTGAACGATAGCTGAGCAAGTATCGTTAAAACTAAGATAAATTATCAATGCGAATATGCATAGTCACATGTATCGCTGCAAAGTGATGTCATTTACAAAAATAAACGCTGTTTTTTCATTTCACACAGCCTCTTCTCAAGGCAGATTACCAACCGCATGCATTTTATCTAAAATTATAACCGTGTATTTTAATTCTTGAACAATAACCTTTTCATTTGTTGGCTATAGCCTCATATATGTGGTCCTATAATCTAATTAATTCACAATTGTTCGAGGTCACTTTATAGTTACCAGTGGGTAACCAAATTCCAAAGTAATTATTCTTTTTGGTAAGTAAGTTTAAATCACTTTGCGTTCTGTTAACGAAAATTGTCCCAATGTGTTGCTACAAAGTAATGTTCAGCTTCATAAAACCCTTAGAGTAGTTCATTGGTAAGGCAGAATGTATAACGAGCATTTGCCATTATTTTGAATATCATGGCCACACCCGAAGTAGGTGCATATGTACATCATCTTGTATGTGAGGTATTATGATTAGCAAGAATTGCTAGCAAATTACCTCCCCTCCTTTGTTGTTGTTGGTTGTTCATTTACTGCCAGCGGCCAGATCGATAGATCATCTGTCTATCACTTAAAAACAAGGGTTAAAAGATAAAGGCGCCCCATTTTTGATAAAGACTTTTCCTTCAGGCGAAAAGCAATTGGCTTGGGCGCTTCCACAGGCCAAAACCTCCGCTGCGGGCAGCAGGTGGCACGAGTCTGTTACCTGTGATGGACGCCCCCGGCCCATAGAGGGGAGAAGGCAAAAGCCCACTGAGGTCACACACACGCGGCTGGAAGATGTGGGAGGAACTTGTGAAGACGCCTCAACACTCTGGCCCCATCGATGCCCTGCATCCTAACCACGCGTGGGTCTTTTCCAAAGTATACTTTTCCTCGTGTTCTTCAACCGTATTCCTCGAGCCCACACACGCCATTGCTTGAGTTTCGAGGAGTCCCACGCTTTGCCCCTTTACGTGAAGCCCTTGCATCTCACCACGTGGAAGAAACTGGCCCTCGAAATCGCAAGTCATCCACGGACCGCTTCTACACGCCGGGAAATCTACACAGTAAAGTAAACTGGAAGAGCCCATTTCAGTCACGCTTATCTCAGAATATTTGCTTACATAAGCCAGAAATTCCCTTGTCTATCAGTCCAGCGCTTTGCATCGGCAGTATTAATTCTTATACCCTTTGGAAATTCCTCAGTGCAGCTGAATTCATTATTCTTTGTCTATTTTCACATTACGATAATGTATATTCTCATTTCAGAGGATCTATTTCGTGGAAGCTTCGAATCGTGTCTGAATCCCATTTTCATTCAATCCCGTAGGAATTCCTTCAGATAGTAATCTACTTGAGTCTTCTTTCCGCATCGATATCATTTATGTAAATACACTCCTTTAAATTTGCCCACGTGTTTACGAATATTTCCCTCAGTAACAAGAGCCCTATGCTCATATGAAATTCTCTTGTTATCCTCTTTTTACGTCGTACCCACGAAGTCAGAATCACGCTAAATTAACTTAAATTGTTGCTACCTGTCTCACAGAGCATATTTCAACTAAACCACGAAAACGTAAAAATATATATATATATATATATATATATATATATATATATATATATATATATATATATATATATATATATATATATATATATACTATGTATAAGTATATACACTTACACGCAGTGGGACTAGAAAAACGTCAGTTGCTGTTTGACAATTTTTCTTATGTTTTTACCTTATTCAGGGTCCATATATCGGCCTTAATCACATCATACCCAGCTCCTTACCGGAGGAGGGAAAATGAGGCTTCTTTCAGTCTTGGAAAGCTTGTTAAGGGCTGAGTGCTCCCATCATCTTGACATCACCGTAAATGCTAACGTCGGGGCAGGTGACCCTGTTATTGCTGATTTTTATGCTTTCTTACAACCAGAGGAAAAGAGGATTATGAGATAACAGACTTATAGACTTGTTACTGGTTTCTCAGCCATGTCATTTTATGCAGGAGAGGTTGTCTTTTCTTCTCTGTGCATGCTGGGAGGTTGTTTATCACTTATTCGTTGCCACGGCATTTTTTGCCTTTATGTTGTCGCAGGTCATTTCTGGTCAATGCATGTTGTCGAGGTCATTTCTTGCCCATTGTATGTTGTTGAGGCCATTCCTTGTCAGTGTATATGTCGGCATTATTTTATCACTGTATGATGTCGAGGTCATTTCTGGTCATTGTATGTTGTTGAGGTCATTTCTTGTCATTTTATGTTGTCAAGGTCATTTCTGGTCATTGTATGTTGTCGAGATAATTTCAAGTCATTGTATTGTCAGGTCATTTTTACATTGTATGTTGTCAAGGTCACTTCGGTAATTGTATGTTGTCGAGGTCATTTTTGTCATTGTATGTCGTTGAGGTCATTCCTTGTCATTGTATGTTGTTGAGGTCATCTCTTGTCATTGTAGCGTTGTCATGTCATTTTTGTCATTGTATGTTGCTGTTTTCATTTCTGTCATTGTATGTTGTCGAGGTCATTTTCTGTCACCGTATGCGTTGTCGAGGTAATTTCTTGCTTTGTATGTTGTCGAAGTCACTTCTGGTCATTGTATGCAGGAAGGTCACACCTGTCATTACACTGTTGTCAGGTCATTTCTGGTTGTTTCGCGTGTTGCAGAGGTAATTGGTTCTGTCATATTTTGTAGAGGTCATTTCTGTCATTATATGTTGCTGAGGTCATTCTCGTCATTGTATGTTGTCGAGGTCATTTTGTCATTGAATGTTGTCGAGGTCATTTCTTTGTCTTTGTATACTGAGGTATTTTTTGTTCCTTTGTATGTTGCCGTCTTTTCTTGTCACTGTTTGCCACCAGGTCTCTCTTTTCGTCAGGTAATTTAACGAGGTTTCTTCATCACCGTCTGCCACTCTCAAGGTCTCGTTCCTTTGTCATTTATTACGAGGTCTTTTCTGTCATTGTCTGCCACCAAGGTGTGTTCTTTGTCATTTATGTACCGAGGTCTTTCTTGTCACTGTCTGCCACCAATGCCCAGTTCTTGTCCTTAAGTTACTTAGGTGTTTTCTTTGTCACCGTCTGCCACCAAGGTCTGTCTTTGTCATTTATGTTACGGAGGTCTTTTCTGTCACTGTTCGCCACCAAGGTCTGTCTTGTCAGTTATGTTACCACGTCTGTCACCGTCTGCCACCAAGGTCTGTTCTTGCCATTATGTTAACAAGGTCTTTTCTTGTCACTGTCTGCCACCAAGGTCTGTTCTTGTCATTTATGTTACCAAGGTCTTTTCTGTCACCGTCTGCCACCGAGGTCGTTCTTTCATTTATGTTACCGAGATCTTTTCTTTCACCGTTTGCCATCAAGGTCTGCCCTTGTCATTTATGTGACCGAGGTGTTTTCTTGTCAACTGAATACCACCAAGGTCTCTTCTGTCATTCATGCGCCACGGAGGTCTTTTCTTTACACTGTCCGCCACCGTCTGTTCTTTCTTCATGTTATGGAGGTCTTTCAAGTTGCCGTCTGCCACCAAGGTCTGTTCTTGCCACATTACGAGGTGTTTTCTTTGTCACTGCGTTTGCCACCAAGGCCTATTTTGGTTACTTAAGTTACTGAGGCCTTTCTCGTCATGGTATGCTGCCAAGGTCTTTTCGGTCATGGATACGCCAAGTCTTTCTCTGTCGCGGTATGCTGCCGTCTTTTTACCTAGGTTTTGCCAGGAAGTTCTTCATCATTTAATTTACTGAGTTCTTTTCCTTGTCACTGTTAGCCAGTGACGTCTTTTCTTGTATATCGTCAAGGTCTTTTCTTGTCACTGTTTGCCAGCGAGGTCTTGTCATAGTATCCTACCGAGGTATTTTCTTGCTATTGTATACAGCCAGGGTCTTCTTCCTGTAGCTAAAGGGTCACGTCAAGGTCATTGTCATTTTGTAAAAACAGGTCATTTCTTGTCATATGCTGCCGAGGTCATTTTTGACATTGTATACCGTTGAGGCCATTTGTCATTGTATGACTCGCCACCGTATTTTTGTTGTCAATTTCCGCTTGCGAGGTCGTTTCTTGTCATTATATACTGCCGAGGTTTTGTCTGTATGCTGTCGTGGTTATTTCTTGTCACTGTATGCCAGCAAGGCCTTTTCCTTGTCATTATATGTTGACGAGGTCTTGCAACCTTGCATGACATTTCTTTCAAGAAAAATTTGCTTAAACTATAAATTGTCTTCAGCTCCCGAGATGTTATAGAACATAGCAAAGTCCAGCTGGGAGCTTTTGTTCACTTCTTCTAATAATTTGTCTGTGTGATCATATCCGGTTAGGAAAAGGACCGTGGCATAATGTTTTCCCAGATATATTATGGAATTTAATATGCCCCCTGGGAGAGCGAGAATATGGCTTCCTTTTCAGGTGTCTCTATTGTCATCAACTTTCATTTCGGGCTGGTCCCTCACCCCCTTTTCCTCCAACTTTGGTTTATTGTTTGCAGTTTTGTTAAGATGTGCTGTTAGTACTGGGTAATGGTACGTTACAAAATAGATAGCAAAATACCAAACGTGGATTCTACAAGAATAATTGTATACATGATATTAAACACACACACATCTATATGTACACATATATATGTATGTATGTATGTATGTATTTCTTGACGTTACAAGAGGTTTGGTTTTGTATACATTTAGTAATTCTTGTCAAATGATGCAGTGAGCATTCAGTGTTTGCGTGCATTATATTATTCCTTATTTTCTCTGTCTTTAACGTCATTATTGTGCAGTATAGACTTGAATAGACACTCAGATAACGCGCAATTCATATTTTGAATCAAGAACAATTGTCAGAATTGCTACAGAAAAGAAGGAGGCGCATATTTATTGCATGATTTCATTATATTTCAGTATAATGATTGTTGGTACAGTTGTGCAGTAAAGTTAAATAGGTTTGGAATTTAAGACGAACGATGTAATGATTATATTGAAGTGTTTATGATCGTTTGTTTTTTGCATTATGTGCGTATAGGAATACTTGCTACTTGGTAACATAATTGTTACAGATCATTCAGAGTGCAGTGAAGTCATAAAATGCATTGTGGTCCATCCTTTTTCTTTAGACTGGGCTGTTGAAGCTTCTTGTGATCATCATTCTTCCATTTTCAATAAACTTCGAATGGTAGATGACATTATTGAAGTAGTTGCGAAGAATCACCTGTGGGGTGCGTCGTCCTAAATAATGTTGGAGGCTACCTTTAGTGGTTCATGTGGAGGCTATGGACACCTTAAGGCTTGTGAATACAGCCATTCTCAAATTGTCTCACCGTTGTCACGTAGTACCGTAGACGTGTGAGACGAAACTGGTAAACCAAGCGAGGTCCAGAATGTGCCGCACGATCCCAGTACATTGAATACCTTATCCATTGTTAT
>NC_089786.1:40007601-40040101 GCF_040412425.1 Macrobrachium rosenbergii | reverse complement strand
GATATGGACGCATACGGCTGGTTCATACAGACACTTGATCAGTACACCCTTCCACGTCTAAATCCATAGTGGCTCCTTCACATTTCAGCCCCTGTGTTATCTGTGTTCCTTTCTCAGTCAAGTTCTTGCACTTCACTTTACCATTAATCCTAAGTAACGATATGCCCCTATAATCCTAACAGCCGCATCTGTTACTTCTACTTTTATACAGTGCAGTTGTACTGATTAGCAAAATCCCTCTTACAAGGATAACTTTTTCATTTCCTCACCACCGTCTTACTGAAATCTTATTGAAAGTGTCAAAGATCTCACTAAACATGCAGCGACTTACACTGGTATTGAAGTAAGCCAGGTAGTCTCCATTTTGGTTGAGGCCGAACGTTGCATGGCAGATGTGCATGTCGAAGGGATAGTATTTAAGGTCGAAGTTACAGTCGAAGGAGGAGACGAAAGTCTCTTGGAGATCCAGATAAGGTCACTTCCACCTTATCTTCACAAATTCTGAGAGGGGGTGGGAGATGAGACACTAGTTTACGTATGTGGTGTTCTGATATTTTTATACTACCTACACTTAGAGGAATGTTTCATGTTGTATGATAACGTGTATGAAGTGTAGTGTTGGATATCAAGGTCGGTACAGCTTCTAAAAATTAAAATTATTTATTTGTATTGTTCTCAGTGTAGTTATAAATTTTATTTATATATTTTTTTTTAGTTTCTTGGAAACTCCCTGTTTGCACACTGAAGAAGATTAGGTTTAGTCAGAATTAGATGCTTAGAACTATACTTATTTCAGATTTTGATATAGTGCAGGCAAATACCAATCTGTTCCATTCCATTTCTCATTTCACATCTTGATAATGCAGACTCTACGTGATTTAGAAGGTTAAGATATCATGATGAAATATTCAAAATCCTAAAAAAATTGTATAAAGTTAGTTTTGATAAAATATGTTTTATGAAACATTTTGTCTGGTGTAGTGTCATTTATTGCCCTAAGTTCTTTTCTCTCCTACACTCCTTCCAGCTGTAACTCGTTTCATTAATGTTTTATCCCGATTTCAATTGTACTGATTTCTTGGTATTCACTTGCAAAGTAAATAAGCCACACGCCTTGTTCAGATATACATGCAATATTTACAATTTTTCCTCCCCAGATTTGGGTAGAATTATTGTGAAAGGTTGTGGAGTATTTTAGCTTTCTTAAAACGACTTTCGTCTCTTTGACTTTTTGAAAGACATGCGATAAATACTTGCAACAGACATATCTAGTTTCATTACGACTTGAAGCCAATTCAATGGAACTAAAATGTCAGTTGAACCACTTACTTTCGTAGAAGGTTTAACACACGCGGCTCTCTCTCCTCCAACTTTAACGAAGGTCAAGATGTGGTACACGTTTTCATACGTCCTGTAAGACATGTAGTCCTCAAAAACAGCATTCTGCAGCAAGTACCCTGGTACCCATATGCTTCCGTTGGGAAGTATGTTCTCACGGCTGTTGTCCCTCAGTTGTAACAAGGCGATTCGGTCGTCTTTCCATGTGGACTGTGTCTGCAAAGTCGAAAATGTTAGTCACAAGTGACATATTTCGTACAGGTGAAGTTACACCTGCGCTGGTGATGATACAAAAGAGTCACACTTGGACCCAATTTGTTTGCTTCATCACAAATTAGGTGTTCTGTCATAAAGAAATTTACTTGCATACCGTCTCAGAGCCTGGTCTGAATCATAGGGTACAAGCCTTGATGGTCAACAACCCGTCATTACTCCAATTTCCTTCCTATGACTAGAGAACACATGTATGTGGTTGAATTCAGGTGTCTTCTTTGTACTATAAATTTTAAAGTTTCTTCCCTCTTACCAGTACATCCAGAAAAGAAGTTTCTCCCTCCTTCTCTTCTTCTATTGTGAACTTGATCTGTTCATTTAGTTTATTTATGTTTTCTAGGAACTTGTGTAGTTCTTCCCTTTCTCGCTTATAAATAATCAAGATGTCATCCACGTATCTTACCCATTTGATAACATTTAAGTTCCCTTTATTTAATTTACCCACCTCTTCCGTTTCAAGCCATTCCATAAAAATGGTAGCTAAGACCGGCGAAAGACTCGAACCCATAGCCACGCCATTTTTTTGTATGTAATGGTTCTCACCCCACTTAAACACATTGACGCTGAGGGCTGCTGACACCAGTTTTATCAAAACGTCATGATGTAGGTCACATCCATATTCTTTTTTTTATTTCCATCTCTTCTTGACTGGTCCGTTGGTAAACAGGGAAGTTACATCCAAACTCGCAAATTTACAATCATTTGCTTTAATTTTAGATAATTCATCTATAAGGCTAATTCATCTATAAGGTCTATGTTTGTTTTAGATACCTTTCAGATACCAACCCCACCCATTTTCCCATTATGTTGGAAAGGAATTTCTCCAGCCTCCTTTGCGGTGATGTTGTCGATGCCACGATCGGTCTTAGCGGGCACCCTTCCTTATGGATCTTTGGATGTAACTTCACTGTTTACCAACGTACCAGTCAAGAAGACGATGGAAATAATAAAAAATATGGAGGAAGGGGTTTCCACGTGGCTTAGATCATGAGATAAAATTGTTGTCAGCAGCCCTCAGCGTCACTGCAGCTTAAGTAAGGAAACCACGTACAAAATATGGTTATGGGTTCGAGTCTTTCGCCGATCGTAGCTAACATTTTTGTGGAATGGTTTGAAACGGAAGAGGTGGGTAAATTAAATAAAGGGAACTTGAACATCATCAAATGGGTAAGATACGTGGATGACATCTTGATTATTTATAAGGGAGAAAGGGAAGAACTACATGTTCCTAGAAAATTTAAATAAACTAAATGAACAGACTGGGTTCACAACAGAAGAAGAAAAGGCGGAGAAATTCTCTTGAATGTATTGGTAAAGAGGAAGGGAAATTAAAATTTACAAAAATGAAAGAAGACACGCAATTCAATCCATACATACATATGTTCTTTAGTCATAGGAAGGAAATTAAAATGGGAGTAATGACAGGGTTGGCCACCAGGACTTATAGGATTTGTAGTCCCCAATTCTTAGACAAAGAGCTGGAATACCTGAGTGAGAGTTTTAGGAGATTAGGACTCCCTAAGTACTGGTGGGAATGGGCACACATCAAGACAAGAAAAACTATTTTGGGGGAGAGGAAGGTAAAAAGGAACATTTGAAAGGGAAGAAAACAATTACAGCCGGGACAACAACACTGTTATACACATCAACAGGAAGTTAGATAAAATTAAATTGATAGGCAGTTACAAAAACACCATTAGAACACACAGTCAGAAACAAAAAGTCAGGAGGGGGAAGGAGGTAAGAGGTGGGGTGGGTATACATGGTAGCGTGTCTAGACTGTGAAGAGCTGTACTTCGGCGAAAGCTGCAAATCTTGCAGAGAACGAGGAAAATAACATAAACAAACATTAGGCACCACAGTCAGACGTAGGCAGTCGCCGCTAACTGTCAGGAAAAGACCAATAAAATAGACTGGGAGAATATGAATTTTTTGTACAGGAACACTAACAAAACGGCCAGACTGATTGTAGAGAATGTCTTTGTAACATGCACAAACAATGTAATGGCTGGAAACGGATTTGAAGACAACCTATCAAGAATAGTCGTATACTCTACATTTAAAAAAAAATGCAAAAAACAAGAGACCATTTGAACAATGAACATCTGGAAGAAGCTGCAGGTAGCCAAAGGCCCAGGTCACGAGGGCGGAGCCACACAGGAGAAGAGGGTAATTAAAGGATAAAGAAGCCAGCACACGGAAAGGGCTTTAATCCACTCCCCCCCACACATATAAATACGGCTGGACTACAGTACGTGTTCGGTCATTCCACGGATACTTAATAATGAGGACTGTTATTCATAGAAAGCTGGTAACTTCTCTTGAATCTCCACTAGATACCATCCATTTTTTATGAGGTCCTGTTAGTAATTGTATTAATGCACAGAACAATTGTGTAGGTGGTTGAGTTATATTATATATATTACATATATATGTATATGTATATATATATTATATATATATTATATATTATATATATATATTTATATATATACATATATGTATTTATATATACATGTATATGTGTAAATATATATATATATATATATATATATATATATATATATATATATATATATATATATATATATATATATATATATATATTCGTTGTCTTGTATGCTATGATTTTTCTAACGGTAACTAGAAAAATAACTATGATTTTACGATGACCACTGTATATAGCCTACTGTAGACCAAGTGTTTCATCCAGCTTGTGTCGATTGCCATACCTGTATCCGCAGCTGAATCAAACCAAGGTCAACATTCACCATCACAATTTTGTTGATCTTGAGGCTGATGGTCAAGGGCGTCCTTTTGAGATGAGGACGGTGGGCGCGGTAGACGTGGGCAGGCACGTAGGGTGGCGTGCAGCTTTTGTCGGAGTCGTCTCCACAATCGTTCTCGCCGTCGCATCGTTTGACATCCACACGTGCCGTTGTTGCACGTGAATTCATGCTGGGTCAAAGAGTGGTAGACAGTTTTAAGATATTGTTGAAACTAGCTTTGATGGATTCACCTTGAAATCAGTTTATCATTATTGGTTCTCTCTAGATTTTACATATAAGGTGAAGTATGTTCCGTTGTTGCACGTGAATTCATGCTGGGTCAAAGAGTATTAGAAAGTCTTAAGCTCTCGATGAAGCTTTTGCTATGGCGAATTCACCTCGAATTCGGTTGATCATTATTAGTTCTCTCTAGATTGTACATATAAAATCAGGTATGTTCTTTGTTGCATGTGAATTCATCCTTGGTTAACGGTTATTATAAAGTCTTAAGATCTCGTTGAAGCTTTTGCCTTGATGAATTCACCTTGAATTCAGTTAATCATTAATGGTTCTCTCTAGATTTTACATACCAATTCACGTAGGCTGCGTTGTTGCAGGTGAATTCATGCTGGTTAATGACTAATAGACAGTCTTAAGCCCTTCGAAACTGGCTATGCGATGAATTGACCTTGAATTCAGTTAATCATTATTGGTTCTCTGTAGATTTTACTTACAGGGTTAAGCAGTGTCCGTTGTCACACTTTGGCCCTACGGCAATGATTAGACATTTGACAGAGTGTAATTAGAACTGAATTCTACAAAGTTTTCAGTGGAGGTTTTACATAACTTTGAATCTACCAGAATTTTTATGAGTATCCATCAAATTATCGTAGCATACCCTACATCATTTTTAATGTCTCCTTTATATTTATTAACATTCCTAGTGATACTTAATAATCAGTCTACTCTGAGTTGTGTGTTTTCAGCACCCATGAAATTGTCGAAACTTACACCTCTTCATTTTTCAAGTTTCCATGTATTTATTAACATTCCCATTGTTTGAATAAAGTAGAGGTAGAAGTTCTACTTTTTCAGTTTTGTTTGATCTTAACTGTTAATTTTTTAAAATTATGGTATGGATTCTATTTCACATTTGGAATAAGTATTATATAACTGCATATGAAGTATACCATTAAAATAGTAAGAACCCTATGTGTTAGCGTTACAAATGAAATAAGTTCTTATTGTGAAGAGGTATGTCATATTCGAGCCTTCAGATCCTCGTTATGAAACAAGCGATAGCAATGCCTCTAAAACTTACGGATATATGAACGCTGGCGGTATTACCAACACTTTTGTGTAAGTTACAGCCTCACCAAAAGATGGTACCTGTGTTAATTGCAAGCAGAGCAGCTCTTACCTGTGAACAGGTGCTAATCGACATGGGGGCCTCCATGTTTTCATCCCCGAATGTCCACAGGCTCCGTCCAAAGGGTTGATAACCAACAACATCTGTCTTGGCGACAGTCACATTGGTCAAATACCTTCCTAACTCTAGAGAGATGCCCAAATGATGGTTACCCGAGACGCGTACTTCAGCTCCATTCAGTGCAAGGAAACGAGGCAGGGTCCCGTCCGGTATGAGCCTGAACTTCTCTCTCTCGCGTGGGAAGCTGCTTGTTCGCATTTTCGAAGTGGAGGTCCTCGGTACCTTGGCAACGTGTGATATTTATGTCATTCATCGCGATGGTGTGGAGACAGGTAGACAATTTCAATTTTAAGCTATTCATTGTTGACTGTTTTACTCAAGCCTACACTGAAGCATCTAAAATGAAACAACAAATTTATATATATATATATATATATATATATATATATATATATATATATATATATATATAGAGAGAGAGAGAGAGAGAGAGAGAGAGAGAGAGAGAGAGAGAGAGAGAGATCAAACATAATGTTATTTTGCTGTTATTAAAAATTATTCGATTCTGAACAGAACTAGATTACGGTCTGTCAAGCTTCTAAAGAGCATCAGTTATTCCAACCTAAGCTCTTAGCAAATTTTTCAATTAGTATAGGGTCTGTCGGGACTATGTGAGGATATGCGCACTTATGTTATACATCTTCATGAATTTGGCAAGCCATTGGTAATATTGAAATGAATGTTTACGTAGAGATAATTTGCTAAGGCTTAGGTTGGAATGACTTTGATGTTCTTTAGAAGCTGAGGCGGAACTTTATCTAGTTCTATTCAGAATAGGAAGATTTGTAATAACAGCAAAATAAGCGTTGTTAATTAGAACGATATATAGTATATATATATATATATATATATATATATATATATATATATATATATATATATATTGTGTGTGTGTGTGTGTACAGTATATTAAGTCACTGTTGTTGAGATGAATTTGTTATATTAACAAGGAAGCTTCAGTGGAAACGTGAGTTACTAAAAATAACTAAAAAAGCCAGTGGGATAAGTCAAAGAAAAGTTTTATTATGCATAGACGAGAAGTTTTCTATACTATAACGGTACTTAGAAACGGGAGTAAGTGAGGATAGTGCCACTTTTTTAATATCTATGTCAGGGATTATTTTACAAGTGGAGGAATTTTCTCCGCCGCCTGTTACCTGTTTTCTGTGTGTACTGTGTGTGTGTGTTTGTGTGTGTGTGTGTGTGTTTGTGGTTGTGTGCAGAATGGGGCAGAGATGGCAGGCAGCTTACCCCTGAATAATTCACAAGGAAACTACCTCTATTTATGAAATCATAAAAAACGAATGATGCAGTATATACACCCACAATTAACGATGACAAAACAAGAAATAGATTACCTTCAGTAGTAAAGTCAGAGGATGAAAACTGAATAAGAGTAAACAAGGTTAGCAAGTAAACAAGAAAGGCGGGGAGGGTTACTATAGTGCGACCGTTTTAGGAAGAGACTTTGCCCCTCTTAAACTGACCATTAACCTTCTGACTTCAAGCTCTCATTGTTTGCGCCTGTTATCAAGCACGTGTACTCTAATAGAAAGTTCTGAATGAAGTTTTGTTGTCCCACTTAAATTTTAGATAAAAAAAATTCAATATATGAAAATGATAGATGCAAGAAATTTGGAAACCTAGATGTGCTTTCATTTTCAGTTTTGTTTATTTGGATGCTGTACTGAGCAATGTTCTTGAGTTACGTCATCTACTATAGTTTTTTTATTACTGTTCCTTTGCTGTTATCGAAGTCATATAATTGTGATATAGTTTTGAGCTTTTGAATTGTTTTCTTTCGTGTATGCCGTGATCCGTCTTTACCTCCTTGCTGTATCAAGGTTGAATTTTCACTGTGCACCTATAAAATAGCTCATAATAAATATTCTTTAAATATTGTTACACCCATATATATATATATATATATATATATATATATATATATATATATATATATATATATATATATATATATATATATATATATATATTAGGTGTAACAATATTTAAGAATATTTATTATGAGCTATTTTATAGCTGGGTACAGAAAATTCAACCTTGATACAGCAAGGAGTAGAAAACGGATTACAGACAATGAAAGAAAAAGCAATTCAAAAGCTTCAAAACTATATCACAATTATATATATATATATATATATATATATATATATATATATATATATATATATATATATATATATATATATATATATTACACATTTATACAGTATTAGATTTACCTGTGCTTTTAAAGCACTGTCATATGATACTCATCACTGCTGTGGCATTTCTGTTATATGTAGATTTTTAAAGATATTTCTGCCACTTTCTGTCGAAAAAACAGATCTATATTTCAATTTATTTCAATTTCAGTGTTCAACAGGATATCACACAACAAGGGAAAGCAATAAATTTATTTACAATCGAAGTATGAGGAGACATTACTTATGAAGAATCCTCGTCAGAGGATGCTACATCGATAACAAAAGAATCCATATATTTATCAATGCAAACATCTCTTGAAAGCGTCATCTCTTTTTATATCTTCGGCATGTCTCATCATTAGCCCAGTTGTCAGAAGATATGGATTCAATTGCTTCTTTGACCAAAAAGGAAGCAGGTCTGATTTTTAAAATGATTCTTCTTTGCCACGTATGATTTCACCTGCGCCATATCAGTTCTGTTGCATTATACTGGCAGTGATATGGAGGCAGCCCTAACCACTATGTCCATGATCTCTTGCCAGTCTGTCAATCACGTAATCATTTTCTTTACATGAATGTCTTTGCAACTTTACTAATTTTTATTAGCCAGTCTTTAACTTCATCCTTTTTGGCAGACATTGTCGGAGGTTTATTAATTCGAACTGAATGATAAGAAGCGTTATCCAACACTATGATGGCAGATGGCCCTATATTGGAAGAAGCTGGGTTTTAAACCATTTTTTCAAACACTGCAGGAATTCATCTGAATTTCTAGATTGCGTATCCCTTGTCAGCTGGGTGCTTGATCATTGATAAAATATTACCCAGAAATGGGTTAATATTGCAACCAATATTGTGATTGTGTCTACTTACTCTCAATGTTATTGATGTACAATTAGAAGGAATAAATCATAGGTAAAAATTTTTATTCTGTCACGTCTCTCTCTCTCTCTCTCTCTCTCTCTCTCTCTCTCTCTCTCTCTCTCTCTCTCTCTCTCTCTCTTTTTTTTTTTTGCCCAGCTAGTGGAATAGTAAGCGGAACCATAAAGATGATGAACATTCTTTATGAATAGTTTTCTGACGAATATACAAATAATTTTTAACTATAATACACAACTGTGATGTAGCTGTCCTTTACGGATTCAAACAGAATTAGAAAATGACAAAAAAAAAAAAAGAAGACTGTCATCCTCAATCAGTGCAGTGCTTATACCTCTGGCAACACTAAACCCTGATATATAGTACTTATCCTATGTTTATTTATTTGTGTTGTTACATTAATTGCATAATATCTATATCACGGATCGCTACTATCACAATATTATCATATAAATAAAACAGGTTAATTTGCAGCAAAACAACAAATACAAACGCTATTACAATGATTGTTTACGATTTCGTGCGTCTGGTAGCATGCTACGGGTGACTACCGTCTGAAAACCCTCCGGATTGTGGTGAGTGTGAGGTCTCATCTCGGCCGTAATCAAAGGGTTAAAGGTTCTGGAGGGCATGACTCGGGTAATATCAAGGACTCACTATGACTCACGATACTTTATCCACGAAAAATCGAGTCAAGGGGTTCTGGAGAACGTGACAAGCAATATCAGGACTCGCCATGACTAACGACACTTTACATACAAAAATCGAGGTCGAAAGGCTCTAGAGGACATGACTCAAGCAATATCAAGGACTCACTATGACTCACGACACTTTATATGCGAAAAATCGAGTTGGAAGGCTCTGGAAGACGTGACTCAAACTATATCAAGGACTCCCCATGACTCACCACTCTCTACTCTTGAAACTCGGATGAAAAGGCTCTGGAGGGCGTGACTCAAGCTATACCAAGGACTCACCATGAATCACGACACTGTTCAAATACGAAAAAATAGAGTCAAAACACCCTGGAGGGCAAGCCTCAAGCTATATCAAGGACTCACCATGACTCACCGCACTGTTTATGTACGAAAAAATCAGGCCAAAAGGCTCTGGAGGACGTGACTCAAGCTGTATCACGGACTCACCACACTTTACATAAGAAAAATCAAGTCAAAAGATTCTGGAGGGCGCGACTCAAGCAATATCAAGGATTCACCGTGACTCACCACACTTACATGCGAGAAATCAATCAAAACACTGGAGGGCAAGACTCAGGTGCCTTGACTTTTCACACACAAAAAATCGAGTCAAAAGTTTCCTGACTAGCTGATTGGTTGCAAGTATTTTGTCTGAATAGCATCGTTTTCAAATAATTACCAAGTAATGTGAATCGAAAAACTTATTTACTAACATAAATTTCTCCCTCATATATATGTTTTGTCAATAAATAATGTTAACGAATAAAGAGATTATAAAGTATTGTGATGGTAAGTCTAGATTTAATTACAACACCCACCAAAGTCAACAACAGGAGCTTGCTTTCAGATGCACACTGCACAATTTTTTTACTTTTCACAAATTTTAAAACCAATTGGGAAAAATTACACTAAGCATAAGAAAAACATGTTATAAACTGTCTTTGAATACCAGAATCTACTGAAAACATGGAATTAATAAAACTTATAAAACTTGCTATTGGTGAAAACTTTCGGGGAGGTAAAAGGAACAGCCTGTGGTGGCAAAACTATCCCAGCTGATTGTCATTGCAGCATTTTCCTGATTTATGTCATTGCAGTTTTTTCCTGATTAATGTAAGTGTTGAAGTCAGTGTTATGTTATTGAGATTACTTTAATGGCTATATCTGCAATTAAATAGTTTCTAATTTATGTAAGTGTTGAAGTCAGTGTTATGTTATTGAGATTACTTTAATGGCTATATCTGCAATTAAATAGTTTCTATGCTTCTTTTTTAGGTGCACACTAAGAAAAATATATTTCGGAGAAATTAACAACTTACTCTTTCGTGTAAGTTACAGCAGACAATGCAAGATAAGAAAACTTTTTATTTTCTTATTTTGCGTTCAGTTCAGGACACATATAAGGTTAACACGAGTTTCTGTGGATATTTTGAGAAGTAAAGAGTATGTGATTGAGTAGAAAATGTACTATACACATATACATTTTAAGGATTAGTAGGCTATAGGCGTCTACTGTCAAATACTGAGGCAGGGATGGAAGGGAGAGGGAGGGGTATCATGGTTGTAACTCGGTGAAATTATGAATTCATTTAATTGTGATTTTTATGTAAATTTATGGAACACTACAGTATCCTCAAACCGAAAATACTGTAGTGCTATTAATAGAATCTATACCATTACGACAAAATTAGCAAACCCTTTCTATACGGACTCACATCATAGGCCTACATACACCTAGCCTAACTTATATCAAGCATCAGCTACTGTTTACTGTTACTCTTTACCTTAAAGAGTTAAATAAAATTTATTGCAATTGTCAAAAAATGGTGTAAGACACACAGACATAGGCTAGACTACAGTAGTTTGAAATGTGTGCAAGAAATAAAGCCATAATAAGGGAATAAAGTACATTACTATTATTATGTAAAAGAAAAATAGCCTCTTCATATTTACCATAATGATATAACAAAAGGCTTCAGCACAAAAATCCTATAAAAGATGATATGTATCTGAAAAGTTTTCTTGCCCATCAACATTTGCTGGCATATGGATACCATATGAATAACTAGGCCTACCTGTCTAGGTAATTTTATCTAAATTTTATCTAAAGCCACAGGCTGTTCCTTTTACCTCCCAGGAAGTTTTCACCAATAGCGAGTTTTATTAATTCCATGTTTTTAGTAGATTCTGGTATTCAAAGAAAGTTTATAATGACATGTTTTTCTTACGCTTAGTGTAATTTATCCCATTTGGTGTTAAAATATGTGAAAAGTAAAAATATTATGCAGCGTGCATCCGAAAACAAGCTCCTGTCATTGACTTCAGCAGGTGTTGTTATTAAATCTAGACTTACCATCACAATACTTTATAATCTCTTTATTCGTTAACATTATTTATTGACAAAACATATATCTGAGGGAGAAATTTACGTTAGTAAATAAGTTTCGGTTCACATTACTTGGTAATTATTTAAAAACAATGTTGCTATTCGGACAAAATACTTGAAACCAATTAGCTAGCAGGAAACTTTTCCGAGCTAAAAGGGCACCCCTGCGAGTGAGTGCAAATCCGCCTCAGTAAAAAAAAACCGAGTTTAGTGATGATGATTATAGTATAGTATATCACTATCTCGCCTGTTTTATTAATGTTTCAACGCTAAAGAATAAGAAAACTTACATTCTCGTCAAATTTCAAAACTATTTCTTAATACACTCATATTCTCACAAACTTGCGAGGTTAGGTTCCAGAACCCTCAAACTGAAGGATGAATTTCCACAGTAAGTTTGGCATGGTCTCTAAAAATGCTAATAAATGCTTATTTCTAAAGTTTAAACTAAATATGACCCTAATCATGCTCCCAAATTAATACGTTAAGATTTTAAATGAAATTAAAATTACTGTAATTTCATCTAAAAGTTAGCTTAATACATTACCCTTAAAAAGATAAATAAATGGTTGACATAAAAATTGAGAGTTGAAGAGAATTTGGATTCTCTCTCTCCCTCCCCTTCCAACCGATCTATTTTTAGAAGTCGTCTCAACCTCTTTTTTAAAACTTTATTCTGTGTCTCTTTCTCTTTGTTCTGAAATGCTTTTTCATGAACGAACAGTGTTTTATATTTTGACTAATACAACTCTTAGTTATTATGTCTCTATGTTTCAGAACGTATTTGTAACACTAGCGCATTTACATCAGAGATGATACCGGTCAAATTAGATCAATTTAAACTATCTACTATACAGGTAAAGATGTACAGAGAATTAATAAGTTGTAAAAATGTGTGAGCGCTAACTATGAGAGAGAGAGAGAGAGAGAGAGAGAGAGAGAGAGAGAGAGAGAGAGAGAGAGAGAGAGAGAGAGAGAGAGAGGGTTGTCTTTACTTAAGAGAGTGAAATTATTTATCAGTTATTAAGGAGACTGAGAGAATAACACAATAGAGAGAGAGAGATATTGTCCTTACTTGAAATATCAAGTTATATTATTTATGAATTATTATGGAGAGAGAGAGAGAGAGAGAGAGAGAAAGTTATTCTTATGTTAGATATCAAAAGATGGAAATTCAGTATTAAACTAACTTTTAAATGAAATTAAAGTTACTGTATTTTCATTTAAAAGTTAGCTTAATACATTATCCTTAAAAAAAGAAATAAATGGTTGACTTAAGAATATAGGAGTGTGTGACTCTCCCCCATTCCACCGATCTATTTTCAGAAGTCTCCTCAACCTCATTTTTAAAAACTTCTTTATTCTGTCAGTTTTCTTTGTTCTGAAATGCTCTATGTCTCTATGTTTTAGAATGGCTGATTTACAGTTTGTAAACGGTACAGGTAAAATTAGATCAATTCAAAATTACCTACTATGGGGTTAAAGACATACAGAGAAACAGTACTGTATACGTAGGTTGGCTAACTTCAATGAGAGAGAGAGAGAGATAACAGTTGTCCTTACTTAGGAAAGTGAGATTTTTTATGAATTATTATGGACACACACACACAGAGGATTACAAGAAAAATTTGACCACTGATTAGCAACACTCCCCTTCTTGTCATGTTAAATGACATGTCTGACAGCTTTTGCCTTTGACCTTCTTACAAAAAATGAGGGAAGAATTTGTTTGTTCAAAATAATATGAATTTTGTAATTACAGTTTTATCATTATTATTATTATTATAATTATTATTATTATTATTATTATTATTTAATTTTATTAATCTTATTAATATTTGAAAATTAGTACTTATTATTAGGTAAAAAGTTTATTTATCATACAAATAAACATACCTGTATACATGTACCATAAAAATTCATCTCACTAAAAGAGAGAGAGAGAGAGAGAAATTATTACTTTTAATAATATTTAATTTACACATAAAAGCCTGAAAACATAAATTACATAAAAAAATTAAACAAACACTTTTGAAGGGTTTCTCAGTGTTCGCAAATGTTCGCATGTCTGTGAAAAACTCGTGTATGACCATTAGTTAGGTTCCAATGAAAAATTCATGTGTCTGTGAATTTATGCAACTCGAATAGCGGAAATTTGGGGTATTATTGTACCCCTTAATAATTTAACCAGGTTTATTTCAAAATTAAAGAGCGACAAGTCTCCTTGGTATTACTGACTAAATTCCTCACCTTCCAATGTTTTCAACAAGCTTTCCAACAGAATATGATGAGTCAAGACTAAAGCGGGTGATTTCACTTGGAGTTGCCCCCTCGGGATAGGGTCGACTTGGAAACTTGCTGAACCTTATTTCTGTGCCTGGCACTGGCTCCATGTCAGGAATTGAAGATTTATATGGCTGAGAGGATGTGGTGGCACATTCTTGTTGATTCTGTCCTGAAGATTGCATTTCTGAACTCTGGGATATATTGCCTTCATTCTTTTTTTTCTTTGCTGCACTTGATGAAAAACTTTGGTTTTGTGAAACCAACTCAGGTACAGAACTGATTTTACCTGTGGAAAGAAATCTTCAAACACTAACTTTGACCTTGGACTAATATAAAAGCATCAAACTTTGTCAAGAAATGGCCCTGAAAAACAGAAGTACAAGAAACAGAAAGGTTGAATAGTGAACTTGACAATCATATGTTGTAACTGCAACACAATTTCATGAGAGACTGTTATTGTTTTAAAGTAGTTTAACAAGATCACACAAACATGCTGCTACATTCTAATAGGGTGCCCAGTAGCATCTGTCCTTTAATGAGTAGTTGAGTACTGACAACTGAAAAATGAAAAGATCAAGTTAAACAGCGGAGTGAGAAGAGATGAAAGGGAACAGATAAAAAATGGAAGGCAGAAAGCAATGCAAGGATGACACAAAGAATCTTTAATACCTTCTAGTGTTCCACTCAAAGCACGGTCTCAACAGTACCTCTATATGGTGAGAGACAATAGTGCATTTTACTTACTGACTTTTAACAATTAGCTTCTGAGTCTTGAATATAATATGTTTGAGGAAAAGTTTTAAAGAACACTTTAAAGTTCTGAAGTTGGCTGCCAAAGATGACATGTGGCTACTGACAGACCAAAAAGTAAAAAAATAAAAAATAAGATAAAAAATTACCTGTCAGTGGAATCATTCTCTCCATGTCTTCTGAAGAAACATGCTGGGTGAGAGAGACCCACTTTCTCCATGAATCCATAGGATATGGGCCTAAAAACCGGTCAAGATCTCGAAGGTTGGTGCGAATCCTCTCAACTTCTTCAGGATCAGGATCTAAAATACCAATAGTCTGTTAAGCCAGAAATTTACTCTTTTACAGCTTGAAAAAAATTTCAGTATAGTAATATATAATTCTGAAATACAGGGTGCGGCATAAGTAACGCCCTTTGTTTAAGTGGAACAAAATTAAAGTCTTTTTGATTATCCTTTATTTTTTTGAACATGAATGTATAGCCACAGGTTAATAGATTAATATAATATATTAACAAAATTAATATAATGCTTATCCGGTTTAATAATGCGGCATAAGTAACGCCCTTTTTAATTTTATATTTTATAATGTATATTTTCTTTATTGTTTTCTTTAATTTGCTAAATCTTCATTTTTTCAGATATATTATAAAACCATGAGATTAACAAAGGAACAGAGAGTAAAAGCAATTCAATTGTACTATCAAAACAATAAAAATGGTGCCGAAACCGCAAGATTGTTATCAGCTGAATTTAACATCCCAAGGGTGCAAAACCGAAATATCATTAGTACTGAACATTATTAAACCGAATAAGCATTATGTTAATTTTGTTAATATATTATATTAATCTATTAACCTGTGGCAATACATTCATGTTCGAAGAAATAAAGGATAATCAAAAAGGTTTTAATTTTGTTCCACTTAAACAAAGGGCGTTACTTATGCCGCACCCTGTATATCACAACACCTTGGATGTCTTAACTGTAAAGTGAAAGTCCATAAAGACTAAATCTTTACAAGAAAAATACTTTGTCATAATGACGACAATTTCTATTCTCTTGTTTGTGAAATCCTAAAGGGCCAAGGCTAGCAATTTTTTTTTCTTCTAATAAAAGAACAAATTATTATAGCTACCTAAACCTTTTCTTTATTTTTGACATTTTGTAACAGGTTTAGCATAAAGGTTAACTACAGAACTGACAAAACCTTAAACAGGCTATGCCTGTACTCTGAACTGAAAATGATTGCCTGCAGTGAAGCTAAACCACTTGGTTATACCCATCAAGCAACATTCTCCCAGAACTACTACTAAGGTTCACAATCATTGGACTGGTCATTTTAGTAATTTCCTTCCCTTGGTTCTGCTCTGCAATGTTGCAGTTACTACATACCGTATTGTACCTGGATTTACAGGTGAAGTTTGCTTCTTTTAAGGTTATTTTTACCATATTCTTTCACTTTATTTTATTGTTAACTAAAACCTATATTGAATATAGGCATTCAACTGCCTGTCCCTTTGGCTATCTGTATTTGTGTCATGATGTGCAAAGTTGGAAGCCAGTAAAAGAATGAATGACCAAGAACAAAGTTCAATAGTTTTAAAAAGTACACTACTATATATGACATTAAAAATACATTAAGCGCTCAATCACCATATAAACACACTATTCATAACCATTGCCTAAATATGGCATCCTGAAGTGCTGCAGAAACACTCAAAATAGTGATTAGATTGCAAATACTAAATAGCATACAATATTTCTACTACATTAAATGGTGACATCTACTGAGTTGTCCCCATTAACTATTCCCTTACCTTTGTTTTCAAGGTCCTCTGCAGAAGGATCATAATGCCGCACCACCAAGTCCTTTTGTTTGAAATAATGAAAAAAGCCAGTCCTTGGTGCAGTTTCTCCCTGTCTACTAACAGCACTGAAATAGAGGAATAAATTTCAGTGCCAGGTAGATTTCATCGATCATAAGAAACCTACAGTTTACAAAAAAATGAAAGCTACATAACCAAGACATGTTTTTTTTTTTTTAACAATCATTTGCCTGCCTCATTATATTACATATAACTTTATCATCAAAGCAATTGCAAAAAACTATGTACCATACTAAATTTAAAGAAGACATATCAAAACAAGATTTTGTATGTATATGTCATTTCTTACAATATAGTTTGGGCTAAAACAGTCCTTCACAAATAAAATTACAGTATTTGTTTGCAGTGTAGCAACCCATAAAAACCTGTTGGTTAGTCTTTGGAAAAAAGTTTTTTTATGCGCCCAAAGTGCCAGTCAAAAGATGTAGGAGATTAAGTTACCTGCATATTTGAAATTAATGCTTTGCCTGTCAACAAAGCATGTACATTGCTTCAATACTTCACAGCATGCCTAATGTCTTGCATTAACCTGACCCACTGATCAGTCCAAGAAAGGTTAGTTTAAAAGTGGTTGTTTTGTTTCTGCTCTTCACTTGTTATTGATATAAGGCTGCTAACAAATAGCACTTGTTGTAACTTGTGTTCCAAATGCTTGAAAAATGATGGGGAGGTGAGGAAAATCTTTTGTCAAATTGAAAGGTAGTTTAAATTTACTGCCCTAATTCTGATAAACTCAAGTTGAAGGTCAAGCTCCTGTAAAACAAAGCTTGACTTTTGTAGCTGACACCTGAGAATTCTTAACATACCTATAGTAAATAAAGTGCACTCCAGGAGGGATCATTTTGACTCCTTTGAATTTTTCCCCAACATTCCAGGTATTCATGTCAATGCCAAACTCTGTTCCAACTGGCATTCCAAGCAAGACTAATGTGCCTAGTTCCTCAAAGGCCTGCTGAGCCAGCTGGGGATCCATAACCCTGTGCTGTATAGTGTATTTCTGAAAGCAAATAAATTATTTAGTACAAGACAGTGATCATAAATAAGACAAGACAGTGATCATAAATAAGACAAGACAGTGATCATAAATAAGACAAGACAGTGACCATAAATAAGAACTGACCAAGAAATAGTCAAGGGAGGAAGGCAGCTGCATTCATACTTTGACAATGCCTGCTCAAATTAGGGGCTTTCTAGACAATCAATTTTTCTTATGCAGTATTTTGGGTGTCAATAATTTTTCACATACAGTACATGCACCCCCTAACACAACTACATTTTTTGGCATAAACCCTTTACAGTAGTACTTAACATTACACCACTGTTGTGTAAACATCCCCTATTTCCCACATCTGCATCCCTCACTTCTCATAATGAATTATTATCATTATTATTCAGATGAACCCTATTCATATGGAACAAGCCCACAAGGGCCACCGACTTGAAATTCAAGCTTCCAAAGAATATGGTGTTACCTAGAAAGAAGTAACAGAAGGTAATGTGAAATACAAAAAGAGACCACTTATTAAAAGAGAAAAAAATAACTTAAATTAATAAATAAATAAATAGAAAAAATGTAAATTATTATAATACAAGAATTGTGTCAGGGTAGTAATGCAGTGCATCTATGTTTGAATTTTTGAAGTTCCAATTGCATGACATCCTCAGGGAGACTGTTCCACAGTCCAACAGTGTGAAGAATAAAGGACCTCTTGAACTCAGAAGTCTGACAGTTGAGGCATACACTACATATTAAGTGCTACTGTTCGGCAAATCTGGTTGCTTTCGGCAGAGAAAGGGAATCAGGGATCAATTATGAATATGAAACCACCTTCTCTCTCCCCCATCACACTGCCTTCCCATATCTTACACACCACACATACACTCTCACCATGGAAGTAGGCAGGCTACATTGCAAGTTGCAAGTTGTCATTCTCAAAAAATGCACTATTTTGCTTTGAAAATTGTACACTACAATATTGTGTCAGAAACCTCCAATATGCTTAACAGATGATCAACTTTTGGCACAATGCTAAGAACTGGACAAAAATTTTGATAATCCTAAGACCCTTAGAAAACACTACAGTGTATGCTAATGCTTCACTACAGTAATATATTAAATTTTAATTTCTTTAATACAGTAGTATGATAAATTAAATTTCAATTTTCTTAATACAAAGGTATGATAAATTAAATTGTAAATTTCCTTAATACAGTAGTATGATAAATTAAATTTCAGTTTTTTAACACAGTACAGTGAACCTTCTATTCGCGGGAAAGTAGTCCCACACACTGGGAGCAAATAGGTCAAATCCAGAGAATGCTTAAAACCCATCTAAAAACACTTAGAACTGCCCATTTTGATAGCTTAAACCAAGAAAAACCCTGTAAAATGCTTATACCTGAGTATTTTAATAGTTTTATCACAAAAAGTGCATTTATTCATGAAAAATATGTGAAAATACAGTAATTAGTGAATATTTCTCAGTGAAAAATAACAACGAAACAAATTTTCCGTGAATGATGGCTAGATATGTTCCACAGAGAAACCTGCAAATGCGTGAGTCCGCGAACCCTGAGAACGCGAATACGGGGGGTTTACTGTACTGTAGTACGATAAATTAAATTTTAATTTCCTTAATAAAGTACAATGATAAATAAAATAAATTTCAATTTCCTTAATACAGTAGTATGATAAATTAAATTTCAATTTTCTTAATTTCAATTTTCTTAATACAGTGCTATAGTATGATAAATTTTAATTTCCTTAACAGAGTACAATGATAAATAAAATATATTAAAATTTAATTTACTTAATACAGTCGTATAATCAATTAAATTCTTGCCAAAACATCACCTTAGGGTATCACTTATAGCATGACTTAAATCCCTGATATTCATCATCCACTCTCTTCAGGCTCTTCTTACTTATCCTTCCAGTTTCTTGAACTTTACCTTGCTCTAATTTTCACCCCTCACTTGAACACAAATCCTCAGGGCAAGCCCTGAGATGGTCTTGCAGGTGAAAACACTTTTTTTTTTTTTTCTTAGCCCAAAATCTCACAGTTATGGGAGGGGGAGTGTCACCCTGAGAAACTACAGTTTTGGGTAAGAAAGCTGATGACAAGTGAAATGCACCATCAGGAATGGTCAGATATCCAAATAACACAAAAGCAGCTGAAAATATGTATGGTTTATGTGTGTGGTCACTTAAATTGATAATGAAAAAAAAAAGATTAAAAATTACACAAATAGAAATGATACTTACTGTACAGGAATACATCCTAACCTAACCTAACCTAGGACACCATCCCCTACCTATAAAAACTCCAAAACTCCAATATCTTTACTCGACCATTGGTTCTATTTACTTTGGTAATAGCCTAGTGCATAACATTTGAACAAATATCATTCAGCAATGCACGGCATCTCAGTGCCTAGGCCTATGCTAAGCCTAGAATACGGCAATACTTGTTCAGGGTGTTTTACAGTTGTCAGGTTAGGGTGGTCCAACATCAGCCATGTTGAAATTTGCCCTTGATCTGCTTTAAAGTGGTCTTAAATATGCCAAAATAGCCAATTTTAGTGTGTTTGGTCAGTATACCCTCGAAAGGTAAAGGGAATTTTGAGAGTAGCTCAGGCTACGCCAATCTCATCATTCTTCTTAGTGTTGAGATTTCATTTGTTAATACTCATGATCTTAAATTGGTAGAACTAAGCAAGAGCTCTGCATTTTGGTATTACTTTGGAAATGGATTTTTCCTATATATATAGTATTTTGGTTGCTTATTAAGAATTCACCGTTATTTTTTATCGATTGACTGTAATTAATCTGTAGTTAACCTCAGAAGTTGTATGTTGGCCATCCTGGAATGCTATTGCGCATACAGTGTAATAGGGGAGCTTTTGGTAAGAAGTGGAGTTTCCATCGTCTTGGGGTTCGGAGGCGGATAGGTTAGGTTAGGGTACGTTAGGTTAGTATAGTTCCTTTCATGATATGGAGGTTTCCTTACCCAATCCCTTCTTAAAACATATGGCTCCCTGATGACTTGTGCATGTGCGGAATGGTTCCATAACAACAAAATGGCGATCCAGTCTTTTTCCAGTTTCCAAAACCCTGCGTTACCAAAGGGTCCCCAACCATGTTGGGTAGATATGAGGTTAGTAATAATTGACCAACAATAGGCCTAAACAACACCATCTTCTTCATCAGCAACACTAATAGCATAGGAAAAATACATTTCCAAGGTAATATGTCCGTGTGGAGTTCTTACCTAGAAATACTGGCAAAGCTTTACTTTAGTTGCACGGCCTGATTTCTGCCCGTCGTCGACCAGGACAGGTTCGTTATACATAAATGGACTTAACCTTTCCCATAATGCCAGGTCTTGACCTAACCAGGGTATTATTACAGTTTCAGTCAAATTCAGATATGTATTATTTTTTTACTTATCATTCATTTTTGAGATGATTCATACGAAAAACTTACTCGAATCTCGCACAAATTAATGGTTACGGAGATATTTGCTGATGAATATTGTTCCTTATTGTTATCCCATCAAAGTATGAGTTACAAGGTAAGACAATACCCACCCCTCCAAAGCTAACATGGCAAAATTGTAACCAGTCAACACCGAAACTGTGATTTTACCTAAAAAAATAACACCATGTAACCTAGGGGTGTTGACTGGTTACAATTTTGCCGTGTCAGCTATGGTGGGGGGGGGAGGTATTGCCTTACCTTGTAACTTGTACTTTGATGGGATAACAATAAGGAACTTTGAAAGTATTCTATCGGCAATTTTATCACCATAAGGAAATTGAAAATTTGGGTGACAAGACACGGGCTGGCAAATGCGTTTTCAGCAAAGAACGTTCTAGAAGCTGAACCAGTTACAAAATCCGGTTTTTTGAAGGATGCTTCTTAATAATGTATGGTGTGTACGTGTACTTCGTGATGCCTCGAAGTACAGAGGCGTGTCTTGCCGAACTTTGACCTCGAATGATGTCATACAAAAGTACGTTCGTTCGTGCGTTACAGAATGAATATAATGGGAGGAACTGTTGTTCGAATTGGACTTGTGAGATCCCGATTCATGTGTCTGAAGATGAGTGATTTTTCACATGGAGACTGTCCCAGAGGACTTGTGGAGTGAGTAAGAATTCATATACGTTTTTAGACTTTGTTTTTTCAGAACTGTGAACAGACGGTATCTCCTGTGACAGTGGAAGATGTATTTCTGCATTTTTTACATTTTATGATTTTTAATGTGACGTTTCTTTTTTTCACAGGTATTTCTGTTCCACTCCATTCCTATTCCTTTTTCCTCTCTCCTACTACAAGGATCAGAGTGGTATGACATTTGAGATGACCTGTTTTAATTGATTGACGTGTTCATGTTTTGACAGATGAGTTATTTTCTGTAATTGGGGGTTTATGATTTTGGAGCATTATTTCCTTAGAAGATTTTCTGATAGTTATGTGAAACATTGGATTTCATTCTTCGTAATTTTTAAGATGTTATTTTTCGCTGATTTTGTCAATAAAGGATTTTAGTTTTGTACTTAGTATCTCATTCCAGTAGTCCTTAGATTTTAGTTAGGGAAAGATATAACTTATGATGCCGGCTCACGTTATTGCTATCACACAATGTCTCGGAATAAGCGAGATCAAACCTCTGTTCATAAAACAGAGACTTAAATCAAGTATAGGCTCAAGAAATGGACGTTATATATATAATGTAAAATATATATATATATATATATATATATATATATATATATATATATATATATTATATTTAATACGGTAACCCAACTAAGTATGTTTGAAGTCTTTGTGGAAATAACGTCATACTGACCTTAGTATTATAATTTATATGGCCTCAATATATATATCATGTTTTTATTTCTATCTCTCTCTTTTCTGATATGAAAATACGAAGTATTCATGTAACCTTTCACTTGGTTCAGGTGTGAAGACTGTATAGCCTCAGGATGTCAAGAGGACATCATTATTACCATTGACGGAGGTAAATGGTACCAAAAGAAAGTAGAGAAGATATTTCAAGAAGAACTTGGCAAAAAGTCCGGGCACACCAGTGCCTTTCCAGTTCCATGTAATCCACAAGTACTGCCAGTCACTGGCTGGAAGCTATTCCCTTCCGTGGGGCACTCAACTGCGTTTGTTTGTCCGACCTGCCTGATGTAAACACGAGCATGCGCACTGGCGCGGTCTATTTTTAGTAACAGGGGACAGTTGTCGATCACTGCTATTCTTGAAGGATCTGAATGCATCCACCCTATGCAGATTTCACGCAGTTGTTAGGTAATTCGGTCTTTTTCTCTCCCATTTTTCTTTAATATCTGGCTTCATTATACGGAAAACAACGACCCCCTTCCCCGCCCCCCACACCAGTGGGCTATTCAATCATAACGAAATTTCAGTATTACAACACGACCTAAGATATTGCAATCGGTCACCTAAACAGAAAGAGAATTCGATACGAATTAAACACCTTTTGCATAATTACGATTAACCGTGTTGGTAAAAGTCCGAATTTGGTGGAAAACAACAACCCAACAACAGCTGGCTATCGTTTATGGAGCAAATGCACCATTGCCTCAATTGCACCATGTACCATGGTCCAAATACACCGAATATCTGATCCCAATGCACCACTTCCTAATTAAAGTGCATTTTCCTTGTGGTTCCAATGCACCAACATAATTCACATAACACCTGCTCTCTGGGGAACTGTATAGGTATCTATATTCACTTTGTAAGATTATTTTCTATGATATAGTGAACCATTTACTAAGTCTGAATACAGTAAGAATATTACAAAACCAACAAATGCATTATGCTATGAGAAGAAGATTAAAACTAACCAGTTAAAATGCATTATTCCTTATGGTCCCAAGGCACCAACTTAATTCATAACACCTGCTCTTTGGGTAACTATATAGGTAACTATTATATATTCATACTTTGCAGGATTATTCTCTTTGATAAAGTAAATGATTTTATAAATCTGAATAAAAATAGAACATTACAAAACCAACAAGACACTTTACGGCTTCTGACAGAAAATTTCATGGTCTATAAACTAAGCTGGGGTACATAAAATAAAATAAATATTGATATCAAATACAGTATGATAAAAGGATGGATAATATCAAAGCTTTAGTAAAAAAATGAGACTCTCTATTCTTTAAATCACCTAACAACTACTTTTCACAAGTTAAAAACTTTGAGATTTCACCAGTTTCTAGTAAGAATGACAAAAATTTGATGATACCTGAATCAACCATACAAGCGCATTTTTATGCAGTGTGGTGCATTCAGAGTATTTACAAATTGGTGCATTCAGACTATTGACAAAACAGTGTATTCAGACTATTGACAAGATGGTGCAGACTATTTACAAAATGGTGCATTCAGACTATTTACAAAACAGTGTATTCAGACTATTTACAAAATGGTGCATTCAGACTATTTACAAAATGGTGCATTCAGACTATTTACAAAATGGTGCATTCAGACTATTAACAAAATGGTGCATTCAGACTATTTACAAAATGGTGCATTCAGACTATTTACAAATTGGTGCACTCGGGCAATTTACAAAACGGTGCATTCAGACTATTTACAAAATGGTGCATTCAGACAATTTACAAAATGGTGCATTCAGACTATTTACAAATTGGTGCATTCGGATTATTGAGAAAATGGTGCATTCAGACTATTGAAAAAATGGTGCATTTAGACTATTTACAAAATGCTACATTCAGACTATTTACAAATTTGTGCACTCAGACAATTTACAAAATGGTGCATTCTGACTATTTACAAATTGGTGCATTCAGGCTATTCACAAAATGGTGCATTCAGACTATTTACAAAATGGTGCACTCAGACAATTTACAAAACGGTACATTCAGACTATTTACGAATTGGTGCATTCAGGCTATTTACAAAATGGTGCATTCAGACTGTTTACAAATTGGTGCACTCAGACAATTTACAAAACGGTGCATTCAGACTACTTACAAATTGGTGCATTCAGGCTATTTACAAAATGGTACATTCAGACTATTTAGAAAATGGTGCACTCAGACAATTTACAAAACGGTGCATTCAGACTATTTACAAATTGGTGCATTCAGGCTATTTACAAAATGGTGCATTCAGACTGTTTACAAATTGGTGCATTCAGACTATTGACGAAACGGTGCATTCAGACTATTGGCAAAATGGTGCATTCAAACTATTTACAAATTGGTGCATTCAGACTATTTACAAAATGGTGCATTCAGACTACAAAATGGTGCATTCAGACTATTGACAAAATGGTGAATTCAGACTATTGACAAAATGGTGCATTCAGACTATTGACAAAATGGTGCTTCAGACTATTTACATATTGGTGCATTCTGACTATTTACAAAATGGCGCATTCAGACTACAAAATGGTGCATTCAGACTATTTACAAAATGGTGCATCCAGACAATTTACAAAATGGTGCATTCAGACTATTTACAGATTGGTGCATTCGGACTGTCGGCAAAACCGTGCATTCGGACTATTGACATAACGGTGCATTCAGACTATTTACAAAATGGTGCATTCAGACTAAGTGGTTGGTGCATTTAGACCAGGCTGGTGGTGCATTCTGTCTAGGCTAATGGTGCATTCAGTCTGGTGCATTCAGGCAATGGTGCATTTTGTCTTAGTTTCCCTGGCTATTCACTTTGAATATAATGACAAGTGTTACATTACACCACCACAATAGGTTACGTAAACTGAAAAAAAGGAGTTATGAAAATATCCAGCAATTAAATTAACCCTTATCAAACACAGTAGTATAGATTTCAACGCAATGAACGAATGTATCTGCCGGTACGAAAAGAAATTACATAAAAAACTAAAGAAATGACACAAAAACTAAAGAAATAACATAAAAACTAAAGAAGTTGCATAAAAACCAAAGAAATTACATAAAAACCAAAGAAATTACATAAAAACTAGAGAAATGACTATTTGCCCGCTTTGACAGAGATCTTCTAGAAGAAGAGTCTTCATCAAAGGACATAGCATACTTGAAGAAACTGAGTTCCTTCTTTCTGCACAGCCGGTCTTCTAGATTATTCCAACAGAATTACCAGAGGGAAGACATCTGCAAGAATAGATCTAGATATCTGACTATTTACCTACTTTGACAGAGATCTTCTAGAAGAAGAGTCTTCATCAAGGGACATAGCATACTTGAAGGAACTGAGTCTCTTCTTTCTGCACAGCCTCTCCCAGAGAAAGTCCCTCCGCCTGACAAGATGGGGGGATCTTGCCAGCCATTGACTCTCACCGGGAGAGTTCGTCTGACTACAGAACAGCCGTTGACTCTTGTGAGCCTGCTGGAGTGGTAGGGACCTCTCCAGACGTTGACGCTTGCCCTGAGAGCTCGTCCGCCTGCCCGCTAAACAGCCGTTGACTCTCCCAGAGAAAGTTCCTCTGCCTGACAAGATGGGTTAATCTTGCCAGCCGCTGACCCTCGCCGGGAGAGTTCGTCTGCCGACTGAACAGCCGTCAGCTCTCTTCCCAAGGGCTCCTATGCCTACCGCCTCTGAGCAGCTGTTGACTCTAGCCAGTGAGAGCTCCTCCGCCTGACGAGTTGACTCTTGTGAGCCTGATGGAGTGGTAGGGCCATCTCCAGACGTTGACGCTTGCCCCGAGAGCTTGTCTGCCTGCCCGCTAAACAGCCGTTGACTCTCCCAGAGAAAGTTCCTCTGCCTGACAAGATGGGTTAATCTTGCCAGCCACTGACTCTCGCCGGGAGAGTTCGTCTGCCGACTGAACAGCCGTCAGCTCTCTTCCCGAGGGCTCCTATGACTCCCGCCTCTGAGCAGCTGTGGACTCTAGCCAGTGAGAGTTTCTCCGCCTGCGTTTACGCTTGCCCTGAGAGCTGGTCCGCCTGCCCGCTAAACAGACGTTGACTCTCCCAGAGAAAGTTCCTCTGCCTGACAAGATGGGTTAATCTTGCCAGCCACTGACTCTCACCGGGAGAGTTCGTCTGCCGACTGAACAGCCGTCAGCTCTTATCCCAAGGGCTCCTATGCCTCCTGCCTCCGAGCAGCTGTTGACTCTAGGCAGTGAGAGTTCCTCCGCCTGACGAGTTGACTCTTGTGAGCCTGATGGAGTGGTAGGGACCTCTCCAGACGTTGACGCTTGCCCTGAGAGCTCGTCCGCCTGCCCGCTAAACAGCCGTTGACTCTCCCAGAGAAAGTTCCTCTGCCTGACAAGATGGGTTAATCTTGCCAGCCGCTGACTCTCGCCGGGAGAGTTTGTCTGTCGACTGAACAGCCGTCAGCTCTCTTCCTGAGGGCTCCTATGCCCCAGGTCCCCTAGCAGCTGTTGACTCTAGCCAGTGAGAGTTCCTCTGCCTGACGAGTTGACTCTTGTGAGCCTGATGGAGTGGTAGGGACATCTCCAGACATTGACGCTAGCCCTGAGAGCTCGTCCGCCTGCCCGCTAAACAGCCGTTGACTCTCCCAGAGAAAGTTCCTTTGCCTGACAAGATGGTTTAATCTTGCCAGCCACTGACTCTCGCCGGGAGAGTTCGTCTGCCGACTGAACAGCCGTCACTCTCTTCCCAAGGGCTCCTATCTCTTTGACTCAGCCAGTGAGAGTTTCTCCACCTGTGAGTTAAACTCTTGAGAGCCTGATGGAGTGGGTGCGGACCTCTCCAGAAGTTGGCTTTCCTGAGAGCTCGCCTCGGTAAACAGCCGTTGACTCTCCAGTTCCTCTGCCTGACAAGATGGGTTAATCTTGCCAGCCACTGACTCTCGCCGGGGAGCCAGTGAGAGTTCCTCCCAAGGGCTCAATTTGCCTGAGCTGTTGACTCTTGTGAGCCTGCCTGGAGTTGACTCTGACCTGATAGGGACATCTCCAGACGTTGACGCTTGCCCTGAGAGCCTCGTCCGCCTGCCCGCTAAACAGACGTTGACTCTCCCAGAGAAAGTTCCTGCCTGACAAGATGGGTTAATCTTGCCAGCCACTGACTCTCGCCGGGAGAGTTCGTCTGCCGACTGAACAGCCGTCAGCTCTCTTCCCAGGAGGGCTCCTATGACTACTGCCCCTAGCAGCTGTTGACTCTAGCCAGTGAGAGTTCCTCTGCCTGACAAGTTGACTCTTGTGAGCCTAAAGGAGTGGTAGGGACATCTCCAGACGTTGACGCTTGCCCTGAGAGCTCGTCCGCCTGCCCGCTAAACAGACGTTGACTCTCCCAGAGAAAGTTCCTTTGCCTGACAAGATGGGTTAATCTTGCCAGCCACTGACTCTCGCCGGGAGAGTTCGCCTGCCGACTGAACAGCCGTCAGCTCTCTTCCCAAGGGCTCCCATACCTCAGGCCCCCTAGCAGCTGTTGACTCCAGCCAGTGAGAGTTCCTCCGCCTGACGAGTTAACTCTTGTGAGCCTGATGGAGTGGTAGGGACCTCTCCAGATGTTGACGCTTGCCCTGAGAGCTTGTCCGCCTGCCCGCTAAACAGCCGTTGACTCTCCCAGAGAAAGTTCCTTTGCCTGACAAGATGGTTTAATCTTGCCAGCCACTGACTCTCGCCGGGAGAGTTCGTCTGCCGACTGAACAGCCGTCAGCTCTCTTCCCAAGGGCTCCTATGACTACCACCTCCGAGCAGCTCTTGACTCTAGCCAGTGAGAGTTCATCTGCCTGACGAGTTAACTCTTGTGAGCCTGATGGAGTGGTAGGGACCTCTCCAGATGTTGACGCTTGCCCTGAGAGCTCGTCCGCCTGCCCGCTAAACAGACGTTGACTCTCCCAGAGAAAGTTCCTCTGCCTGACAAGATGGGTTAATCTTGCCAGCCACTGACTCTCGCCGGGAGAGTTCGTCTGCCGACTGAACAGCCGTCAGCTCTCTTCCCAAGGGCTCCTATGCCTCCCGCCTCCTGAGCAGCTGTAGACTCTAGCCAGTGAGAGTTCTGATGAGGTTGACTCTGCCTGATGAGTTGACTCTTGTGAGCCTGATGGAGTGGTAGGGACATCTCGTTGACGCTTGCCCTGAGAGCTCGTCCGCCTGCCCGCTAAACAGACGTTGACTCTGAGAAAGTTCCTTTGCCTGACAAGATGGGTTAATCTTGCCAGCCACTGACGGGAGAGTTCTGCCGACAACAGCCGTCAGCTCTCTTCCCAAGGGCTCCTATGCCTCAGGCCCCCAAGCAGCTGTTGACTCAGCCAGTGAGAGTTCCTCTGCCTGATGAGTTAACTCTTGTGAGCCTGATGGAGTGGTAGGGGGGACCTCTCCAGATGATGACGCTTGCCCTGAGAGCTCGTCCGCCTGCCCGCTAAACAGACGTTGACTCTCCCAGAGAAAGTTCCTTTGCCTGACAAGATGGGTTAATCTTGCCAGCCACTGACTCTCGCCGGGAGAGTTCGCCTGCCGACTGAACAGCCGTCAGCTCTCTTCCCAAGGGCTCCCATACCTCAGGCCCCTAGCAGCTGTTGACTCCAGCCAGTGAGAGTTCCTCCGCCTGAGAGAGTTGACTCTTGTGAGCCTGATGGGTGGTAGGGACCTCTCCAGATGTTGACGCTTGCCCTGAGAGCTCGTCCGCCTGCCCGCTCCAAACAGACGTTGACTCTCCCAGAGAAAGTTCCTTTGCCTGACAAGATGGTTTAATCTTGCCAGCCACTGACTCTCGCCGGGAGAGTTCGTCTGCCGACTGAACAGCCGTCAGCTCTCTTCCCAAGGGCTCCTATACCTCAGGCCCCCTCCGAGCAGCTGTTGACTCCAGCCAGTGAGAGTTCCTCTGCCTGACGAGTTGACTCTTGTGAGCCTGATGGAGTGGTAGGGACCTCTCCAGATGTTGACGCTTGCCCTGAGAGCTTGTCCGCCTGCCCGCTAAACAGCCGTTGACTCTCCCAGAGAAAGTTCCTTTGCCTGACAAGATGGGTTAATCTTGCCAGCCACTGACTCTCGCCGGGAGAGTTCGTCTGCCGACTGAACAGCCGTCAGCTCTCTTCCCAAGGGCTCCTATGACTACCGCCTCCGAGCAGCTCTTGACTCTAGCCAGTGAGAGTTCATCTGCCTGACGAGTTAACTCTTTTGAGCCTGATGGAGTGGTAGGGACCTCTCCAGATGTTGACGCTTGCCCTGAGAGCTCGTCCGCCTGCCCGCTAAACAGACGTTGACTCTCCCAGAGAAAGTTCCTCTGCCTGACAAGATGGGTTAATCTTGCCAGCCACTGACTCTCGCCGGGAGAGTTCGTCTGCCGACTGAACAGCCGTCAGCTCTCTTCCCAAGGGCTCCTATGCCTCCCGCCTCCGAGCAGCTGTAGACTCTAGCCAGTGAGAGTTCCTCTGCCTGATGAGTTGACTCTTGTGAGCCTGATGGAGTGGTAGGGACATCTCCAGACGTTGACGCTTGCCCTGAGAGCTCGTCCGCCTGCCCGCTAAACAGACGTTGACTCTCCCAGAGAAAGTTTCCTTTGCCTGACAAGATGGGTTAATCTTGCCAGCCACTGACTCTCGCCGGGAGAGTTCGTCTGCCGACTGAACAGCCGTCAGCTCTCTTCCCAAGGGCTCCTATGCCTCCAGCCCCCGAGCAGCTGTTGACTCCAGCCAGTGAGAGTTCCTCTGCCTGATGAGTTGACTCTTGTGAGCCTGATGGAGTGGTAGGGACATCTCCAGATGTTGACGCTTGCCCTGAGAGCTCGTCCGCCTGCCCGCTAAACAGACGTTGACTCTCCCAGAGAAAGTTCCTTTGCCTGACAAGATGGGTTAATCTTGCCAGCCACTGACTCTCGCCGGGAGAGTTCGCCTGCCGACTGAACAGCCGTCAGCTCTCTTCCCAAGGGCTCCCATACCTCAGGCCCCCTAGCAGCTGTTGACTCCAGCCAGTGAGAGTTCCTCCGCCTGACGAGTTGACTCTTGTGAGCCTGATGGAGTGGTAGGGACCTCTCCAGATGTTGACGCTTGCCCTGAGAGCTCGTCCGCCTGCCCGCTAAACAGACGTTGACTCTCCCAGAGAAAGTTCCTTTGCCTGACAAGATGGGTTAATCTTGCCAGCCACTGACTCTCGCCGGGAGAGTTCGTCTGCCGACTGAACAGCCGTCAGCTCTCTTCCCAAGGGCTCCTATGACTCCCGCCTCCGAGCAGCTGTTGACTCTAGCCAGTGAGAGTTCCTCTGCCTGACGAGTTGACTCTTGTGAGCCTGATGGAGTGGTAGGGACATCTCCAGTCTTGACGCTTGCCCTGAGAGCTCGTCCGCCTGCCCGCTAAACAGACGTTGACTCTCCCAGAGAAAGTTCCTTCTGCCTGACAAGATGGGTTAATCTTGCCAGCCACTGACTCTCGCCGGGAGAGTTCGTCTGCCGACTGAACAGCCGTCAGCTCTCTTCCCAAGGGCTCCTATGCCTCCCGCCTCCCGAGCAGCTGTTGACTCTAGCCAGTGAGAGTTCCTCTGCCTGATGAGTTGACTCTTGTGAGCCTGATGGAGTGGTAGGGACATCTCCAGACGTTGACGCTTGCCCTGAGAGCTCGTCCGCCTGCCCGCTAAACAGACGTTGACTCTCCCAGAGAAAGTTCCTTTGCCTGACAAGATGGGTTAATCTTGCCAGCCACTGACTCTCGCCGGGAGAGTTCGTCTGCCGACTGAACAGCCGTCAGCTCTCTTCCCAAGGGCTCCTATGCCTCCCGCCTCCGAGCAGCTGTTGACTCTAGCCAGTGAGAGTTCCTCTGCCTGATGAGTTGACTCTTGTGAGCCTGATGGAGTGGTAGGGACATCTCCAGACGTTGACGCTTGCCCTGAGAGCTCGTCCGCCTGCCCGCTAAACAGACGTTGACTCTCCCAGAGAAAGTTCCTTTGCCTGACAAGATGGGTTAATCTTGCCAGCCACTGACTCTCGCCGGGAGAGTTCGTCTGCCGACTGAACAGCCGTCAGCTCTCTTCCCAAGGGCTCCTATGCCTCCCGCCTCCTAGCAGCTGTAGACTCTAGCCAGTGAGAGTTCCTCTGCCTGAAGAGTTGACTCTTGTGAGCCTGATGGAGTGGTAGGGACACCTCCAGACGTTGACGCTTGCCCTGAGAGCTCGTCCGCCTGCCCGCTAAACAGACGTTGACTCTCCCAGAGAAAGTTCCTCTGCCTGACAAGATGGGTTAATCTTGCCAGCCACTGACTCTCACCGGGAGAGTTCATCTGCCGACTGAACAGCCGTCAGCTCTCTTCCCAAGGGCTCCTATGCCTCCCGCCTCCGAGCAGCTGTTGACTCTAGCCAGTGAGAGTTCCTCTGCCTGACGAGTTGACTCTTGTGAGCCTGATGGAGTGGTAGGGACATCTCCAGACGTTGACGCTTGCCCTGAGAGCTCGTCCGCCTGCCCGCTAAACAGACGTTGACTCTCCCAGAGAAAGTTCCTTTGCCTGACAAGATGGGTTAATCTTGCCAGCCACTGACTCTCGCCGGGAGAGTTCGTCTGCCGACTGAACAGCCGTCAGCTCTCTTCCCAAGGGCTCCTATGCCTCCCGCCTCCGAGCAG
>NC_089786.1:39930101-40002601 GCF_040412425.1 Macrobrachium rosenbergii | reverse complement strand
TTACCAAGTGGGCAGCATAGCAAGATAGCAGAGGACAAGGTTCAATTTTGCGATGTTCGTGGTTCGATCTCGGCTGACTGCCTTCCAGTCACCTGGTTACTGATGGACACCAGCTTCATTCATCTGAGGCCAAGGAAAGCGCATTGGTCCAGCAATATTATCCCTAGAGACTCGATGAGAATTAGGATGCTTTACTCTGCGACAACACCTCTTCTGAAAGGGAAACGTTATATGGTGAGACAAGATATATACAGTATATATATATATATATATATATATATATATATATATATATATATATATATATATATATATATATATATATATATATATATATATATATATATATATGTGTGTGTGTGTGTGTGTGTGTGTGTGTGTGTGTGTGTATGTGTGTTGGGGGGCATTACTTCCTACATTTTATCATATCCGAGTATTTTCTCCTAAATTTCAGTTCTTGGTTGAAATATAATATATACCTAAATATTTTCAATGTGCTGCAAAGAATTGTTTACAAATCAATAAGAATTACATATGTCAAATATATATCAAATATAACTTCATGTACAAATGGATGCTGCATAAATTAATTCCTGGAAGGTAATGAGTTATTAACCAAATAACCGTCGTAAAATCGTGAAGCATCGGCGTGCTGCAGCATGGAGTAAGCGTCCATCAAAGTGTCGTTATTTCGGGTGCATCTGTGGTGTCAGTAATGCCTGAGGGGAAATATAATGCGTTGTTTTCTCTTGTTTCTACCTTCGTTTGACAGAATCTTTTTTCACAGAACAAGTAAATGAAATTTGTTTCCTAATTATCCTACTATAGACTCCAGCAGCCATACATATGTTATTATAATTATTATAATTTACGTAACTGTTGGTTTTGCTGTTGTTGTTGTTGTTGGCGATGCTGCTGTCCTTGTTATTGATTTATTTTTTGCTACCGAAGGAGATTGCTTTGTCTAAATAAAAATTTGTAAATTTCTCTTTGCTGTTCTCAACTATGTGGAGTCTTGTATCCCTCTCCTATTAAGAATTGGATCGAGATGATGAATTACCTAGTGGCTACAGGAAGCAGTTTATCAGTTATTACATTTTTACAGAGCTGAAACTACTAAAAGGAAATATTATTGAAATCCGTCATGTAACCTGTTTCTACTTTGTTGTTATGAATATGATTCCCGGCTCTGAAGTAAATTAGCGATTGAGTATCTGTTAAACGCTTCCGAGAGTTGATTCGTTTTTGTTCCACTGAACTAGGGAACACGCGTGTTGACCTTCAAGCAATGTCCGGTGAAACAGTTTCTCACTTTCCTGCACAGTTATAAAAGCTTACGGTGCAAACTTTTAAACAACGAGAACAACATTAACCTTCCCCTTAAGCAAAGGGAGCATTAAAAATATAATGCTCTAAGCGGTAGAAGCGAAATATGAGCGATGGTTTTCAGGAAGTTTAAGCCTTAACCTATCGCTACTAATGACGTTTACTGCAGGCAAAGCACATGATGGCATAACCCACCCATCTTGGTCTTACGTACCAAGGCTTCAGGGCATGATGCACCTGACTTCCTTTCTTAGTGCCACTTTATTTTATACAACTCATATCTTTATCTGTCCATCTATACCTTCAGCACCCCTTCCTGAAAGGCTGGACCTGCTGATGCTTCCCTCCTTTCAGAGGGAGGAATAAGTAAGATAAGTTAGAAATAAACGAAATAAAAGGTTTCGGTAAGACTTTTGAGGGTTTTTCTACACGCAACGTTATCAAAGTACTAGAATAATTAGTTAAATGAACAAAAGAAATCAATTTCCAAAGAAAGGAGCGAAATGATATAAAAAGTGTGATGAATAGTGGAAAATGCACAGGATAGAGACGAGAAAAAATAAATGGACCTGAGACACACCGGCCGAAAGGAAAGAATAAGAAAAATGGAAGGGAGGAATGAAAATTGTATGCATGAAAAAATTAGGGAAAATTGGTGAAGCAAAAGAACCCTAAAAAAAGAAGATCAGACGAGAAAACTGTGTGAGCGCGATACTGAAAGCGGAAAGTAGAAATGGAAAAAGCACGACTGGAAGTGGGTGGGGAGTGCGATCAAGGCATAAGGTCATCTCCAACATCCTTGACCTGAAAACGAAACAGGCGCTTCTTACAGAGATTCACTGAGCGTGAAAAGTAATTATGCTTGCTTCGCATTTCTGCGCTCTCAGACTTGGAATATATCTGGCATAATATTAAGTGCGTGCATAAAATACAAGCACTTTTACTCGGACAATGAAACAAGCATAAGCATTAAAGTCTACTTAGCTACTATAAATACTTACATGCAACATTCTGTAGATTTCCGTGCATTATTTAATTTTGAAATAATCTGCTATTCATTTGACTGTCGGGCCGGGAAAATTGGCAGGCAACGGACGGAAATAAGCATAGTTTGAACTAGATCAGGGCTGTTAGTACCAGTGTGTAGCAGTGTGGGGAACACCCCATCACCTGATCTTGGGAAACAATAGTCACTCCCTTTTTCACCCGCATCACGCGATGGGGAAGCATTTAGGTATGGGGGAGGTCAAATAGGCCTATTAAAGCTGGGGGGGTAGGATTTTAATCTTAAAGCACCTAATTCTAAGTATGCTTTTCCTCTTCCCTCTTTGCTGGTTCTCTTGACATATTTGCAGGGATGTCGGACTAACGCTGAGGCCCCACAAGACGCAGCTGGCTTTGGGAAGACAGAAGCTTTCTCATCTCAGAACCGGGCGGATCTATCGCCCTATTCTCCGTTTATGCTGGTTGAACTACCATCGACGGACAGCCGAGATGACTGTTGGCGCCACAATTATCAGACAAGGTTTGTCCATCGCAAATAGTCAGTAAACCAGCCCTTCCCCCTTTTTACTTAAACTCCTTAAAATTCCATTTCTTTAACCTTTAACTCCTTCCTCCACAAAGCAATCCTCCTTTGTTAAGAGTCCTGCCCGGCCTCCCATATCTCGCCATTAATGTGTCTTGAATTTCAGTAGAGATCTTGTGATAATTATCCATTTATCCCCCTCCCCCAGTGCAATTTAAGGGCTATTTAGGCTAAGCAATACAAGTGTTAATTTTCTGTTTGTGTGAGTGTGTGTGCTTGTGTTAAAGCCCAATCAATTACGATTTCCATACTGTGCTTATGTGATTTCATCATAATTATCTACTGGGCTACGTAGTGGTTAATATTTATTTATGTAAGTATCCCCATTTATAAGGGGGATTCCATTTCCTTCTGTGTGTCTCCATTGTTAATCTGGGACCTCTCTTTCAGGAGAGACAAGCGGCCCTATCGCACTCCGTGCCCCGTTATTTAGCCTGCCACCCCACAATCCTGAATATTCCTGGTCGCAGTCGATATCAAGTCCATTGTGGCCCGAAAATGATTATATGAATTATTTTCCCATCCTGGAGTTCCATCATTTGCATCATCTGAGACTATTTCGTGTAATCGGGGCATGACTAACTATTATTATTATCATTGGATTAATTGTATTGCACTTTGGCCCCCTTATCAATCAGCTTGCTTGTTGCCAATCATTGCATTATTGTTCCATGTGTCCTATTAATGAGTCTGCCCATTGACTATCATGTCGTATTGTGTGTCTCCTTGTTTCATTGCTAAAGTCTCTGTAAATAAACCCCTGTAAAGTTGTAAAAGAATTCTAATTCCAAATGGCGACCTTTCTCATTCACTTGTAATCCAGGGAAAATCTGAGGTAAGTTTTCAAATAACTTTTCCTTTTGCTCATAAGCTGGGCTTTCTTGGTTTCGTGGCAGCATCAATATAAACCTTGTTTCAATTTCTCCCCAACGAAGACCCCCAGTTTATGACAATATATATATACACCTATAATTAAATTTTGTATTGAGCAATTTGAAAAAATGTACATCAAGGTCCAAGTATAATGTTTTGATCTTCGTGTTTTGCTTTTGTACTGACGAATGGAGGGAGGTGATAGACAATCCTCTTATTACTGTGACCCGTGGTCACTTGCCTTAATCATCTATGCACAGAGAAATGGCAGCGCCGCTCAAAAGAAATGCCAAATCTACCAAATTATCACCCTTTTTCCTAAAGAGTTTGATCAGGTTTCAGAAAATATGGCAACAGTGCTAATCACCTTCGACTCTCAACTTTTTGTAGCTAGACTACAGCTACAGCGTGGTACTTTTAGGGAGTGCCCTTCGCGAGGGGTCAACGCAGCCAAAAGGGCATCCAAATGATAAATTGCCTTGACATGGTGACCTCTAAACCCAACCTTGTTTTGAACTATTCGCTGGCCTCAGATTTTATTCCAGACACATGTTCTCCCATGGGAACCGGGATGAAAACAACGAGCCTCCCAAAGCACCAAGAAGGCGCTCTTCAGCTAAGTGGAGCGAGGTACATATATATACGGTATGTGTCTGAGAATCGACATCTGAGTGCCAGTATACTTTTCCTAAGACTAAACTTATTATCTCCATTTCCTTTTTTCTTCCCTCCAAGGTAATTATCCTTGGAAACCCCGCTACTACTCATTTGTGTGTTCCTTGTAGTAGAATCTAAGGTATTGATTGTTCCTTGTAGGAATTAAGTTATGGATAGAATGTTCCTTTATGTCGAAGACAAAGTTAAAGTCTCCTTCCAGAGTGATATAATAATATTGATGAGAGAATTCTTAATGTACTAAACTTAACTGGAATATTCCATTTCCAGATTACCTGTTGCCTCGCTCCACTCGCTGTTTTACAACCATCGTTGGCGAGAGCTTGCCTCAAGAGGCACTAATTCTGTTGCATCAGTGTAATCCAGCGGTTCTCGTTGCCATTTCAAGATTGTTAACATAGAGCCATGTTTCTTACTTACAATTCATGTTCATTTTGAATATTTTTTCTTGAAGGCTATATAACTGTCCTGTTACGGTGCTTATTTATTTACCAACTGTCTTACTGGTTTGCACACCAGTCAATATTAATTCCAATGTGCAAATGGTTCATGTAAATTCATACTCACCCACAGACATCCTGTGTGGTGTTGTGTTTGTTTTGGTTGTTATCATTTGAAACTTCATCTGTTTTGCTTAATGCGTAAATACAATAATTAATGTAGTCCATTACAATTAGTCTTCAATGGCGACCTTCATTTTGTTTTAAATGCAATAATACAAGTGGGTAAGGGTATTATATTTCATTACGTATTTGGTTGTGGTTAAGTGTCCCTCAGGCCAAGGTTCAACTTAAACAACTATTTTAATTACATTATACATCCAAATACGATATATATATATATATATATATATATATATATATATATATATATATATATATATATATATATATATATATATATATATTATATATATATAATCTATATCATTTACCATATATATATATATATATATATATATTGCAATATATATATATATATATATTTATATATATATATATATATATATATATATATATAAATTTTATATATATCTTTTATGCTTCGCTTTTTATATATGCTTGTAATACGAAGCGGAAAATATATCACCAGACGGAAGAAATTGAAGAGCCTGTGAATGGCGGGCTCTTCAATTTCTTCCGTCTGGATATTTTCGGCTTCGTAGTTACAAGCATATCCAAAAAAGCTCGAAGAATTCGAGAAATTAAGAGGGCGTTGCGGCTATTAGAATTACACACACACACACACACACACACACACACACACACACACACATACACACATATATATATATATATATATATATATATATATATATATATATATATATATATATATATATATATATATATATATATATATATATATATATATATATATATATATAGGTACACATCATACATTATAACCGTTATAATATTTAATTAGAACATACATCTTTTCAAGAATTTCTAAGAACATGTGATTTGTAAATCAATGATCTCTCGGCTAAGTTCACCTTCGTTGGATATTCTCTGTTAGAGAGAAAGAGAGAGAGAGAGAGAGAGAGAGAGAGAGAGAGGAGCTGGTATATTGGCTGGAGAGAGAGAGAGAGAGAGAGAGAGAGAGAGAGAGAGAGAGAGAGAGAGAGAGAATGTATGAACTGAACCCATAGCAATATCTCATGGCATACCAGCTTCTTTTTTCTGTGACGCAAATGATCCCGAAGCTACGTTCCATCCGGGTAGCCCTCTTTCATCAGAAGATCCTTAGAATAGCAATGTTTCACTTTAGGGATAAATTAGCTCTTTAAAAAAGAGATTTTAAAGTCTTATTTATCAGCCTAATAATATTACCACGAGAGAGGGCCACCCGGAAGGAACGTTGCTTTTGTGTCAGTTCCATCTTCTGGGAGATAAAGGGCTAATTATCGAGAGATGTGAAAATTGATTCACTTCATGCTCTCTCTCTCTCTCTCTCTCTCTCTCTCTCTCTCTCTCTCTCTCTCTCTCTCTCTCTCTCCTACCCTGAATTTACAGAAGAGGCAATAGTGAAGACAAGAGACGTTTTAAATTTGCTGAATGGTCATAGACATGAGAGGTTCCTTGAAAATCTTCCCGGAAGTAATTACATTCTAATTAAAGGAAAAGGCTATAATGACACTACAAATTAGTTATATATATTTATAAAGCCAAAGTTGATCTAGACAATAACCACTAATATAAGAAAATTTTCAAAAGTTAATGGTTTATAACATGAAATTATATAACTCATGATCATACAGTTACGACCTCAGAAATAACGTCAATGAATGACTGAATGTGCATGAACCATTAGATGTTGAGGGGTATGTGATGTTAAATCTCAATAACCCATTGTTACACGCTAATGACGTCGCAAAATAGCACTGTGATCATGAGGTAGATGTAGAATAGGCCAACAATGTCTCAAAATATTGAAAATCATACTTTGTCGAGTGCAGTCAAAGCTCCGAATGAAAATATTATTTTTTGTTGTATTTTCCCCCGGCAAATTTTGGTAGATTTCCTAGGAAAAAATATGTCAGATATAAGGGAAAATACCTTTGACATGAGTTCTGAATTCCGTTCGCAATATTTAGATATCGGAAGGATTTTGATTTGCTGCTAGTTACTTTCTTTTTTTATCTGCTTCACTTTTCCAAGCAAATAGTTGTTTATTATATTTTATTTATTACTCAATGTTAAAATTCCACTTATCAACATTCTTACTCATTTCCTTTTTATTTTTTCTGTTTCATAAATGATTTATTAACATGAAGAAATTCAAGAAAATTGGATAAGTTTGATTAATACACAAAAACGTTAACAGCATTTTACCATTTTTTTTTTTTTTATCGAACCTTCTTGTTTCTTTTAAAGGTTTACTCTTTAGACCATTGTGGAGGCCTGTATTTTCTTTTATTTTTTTTCACAAATGTATTTCTTAAAATTCGACAGAGTTTTCAAGCATTTGAAGTTCTAAAGCAAGTAATAATGAAGTACCGGAAGGGACAGGATCAATTTATCACATTTGAGACAAGAGATCATCGTTCTTGGGGTTTATTCCACTGACAGAGAGTACGCAACACATACTTTCAAATAATGTGTCATGGACACCTGCACGATATCATATAAGAAATAATGAAAAGTATAACAAAATAGTTATTCATGTTTCGACGTCCTTTCCTGTAAATAACACTCATCAAATTCTTTTCTGAGAGCATGAATGGGAATTTGCTTCAATATAAAATGGGTTAAGCTTTGTCTCTTTCCCGTGGCCATAAATATGATATCGCAAGATGAGTTCACTCCCTACAGTATATTACTCCTGGTGTAGTGGTGGTACAGTCCTACGGCTTCCAGTGTCTGATTGCCTCTAGACTGATGTCCACCCGAGGCCTGTCAGTTTCCATCCTTAAGGAATAAATCTGTGTCAACCTCGCAGAAAGCTTTTTAATTTTTTTCACTGTTGCTGCTTCTGTAATTCAAGAGAGAGAGAGAGAGAGAGAGAGAGAGAGAGAGAAGTGAACCGGTCGTCATATATCACGACAACCAAAATTTTTTTTTATCTCCCACAAGACGCAAATGATACCGAAGCAATGTTCCCTCAGGTCGTCCTCTCTTCTCATCAGACCATAAAGATTGCACCTTTAGAGGTAAATAACCTTTTAACATCACTTTTACCGAACATTTTCTCTTTTCCGTCTTCACCTTTGTTGCGTAAAATTACTTGAGTGTTCTAATTATACCGATATGTGTCAGTGGCCTTTCGTGTGACTCCGCGAAGATTGTATTGAAGGCTTTAGGGTCGGGAGGGTTGGGTCAGTGGAGAAACTAGCCTTCATGGTGTGATTTAATTAATGTCATGTATTCTCTCTGGAATAAGGGGTCTTGTTGCCCTCTTTTTCAAGACGGTGGCATGTGGGGTGCGAAAATAGTGGAAGCTTCTATTGCAAGAATGGTACAGTTGACTCTTGTAAGGACTTTTTCAATGCTTCCAGAAAAATCTTTTCCTCGACGTTCTTAATTACACTGCGTATGTGACTGTTCATCACCTCGATGCTTAAATGCTGATATGAGTGATAAGTTCAAAACACGCAGCCTTACAAACGTCCAATAAAGCAATCGTCATTGCAGACCGTTTTCATCCAGGACCCTTTTCCTCTCCGAGGTAGTGTTAATCGCCAGCTCTTGCGAAATCTTTCGGTACTTGAAATTAATTCAAAATCATGTTGAGATGTTATCTGTTGGATTGAGTTTATTCCACGTTTAATTATAGTTATTCAAGTAAGAAATGTTAAAAGTTAGGTTTTTATCTATTTCATTTATTACTTCCTTCAGTCTTGGGTTTCCGAAACAGTTGCCAACAAATATTGTGACCATCTGCTCTTCTCTCTGTATATAATTATCTGTGATACTGTCACGTGCCACTATAGTACAGATCTTTTGATAGTTATTTTCCTATGGTTTTCGCTTATATACATATATACATATATATATATATATATATATATATATATATATATATATATATATATATATATATATATATATATATATATATATATATATATATATATATATATATAAATATATATATATATATATATATATATGAACACAAAAACATAAAATACTGTATATACATATATAAATAATTATATGTATAATAAAAAAAAATGTATGTAAGCATTCGTGCTGTCTGCTCTCCTCCTTATTCCTAATTTCATCAATAAAACCTGGAGCACTCTGTTTTAGGCGTGACTATTCACATAAGCAAACATTATTTTCTGTTCACTTAATACTGTTGAAAGTATTCTCAGGCGAATAAAAGCTTATGTAATTTGAATTTATGAACGTGTAGTTCACTAAAATGAGTCGTGACATGAGGTGATTTTAAATGTATTATTCTAAACTCAGTTCTAAAGGAAAATAATCTGCATTGCAATGTTCACATAATGCATTATGGAAACATGCATGAGTATAAATGTAGAGGGATTACAGGACAAGGTTATAGGCGAAATAATGTCTAGGAGGGAGATAAGGAAAGAATAATATAGCAGAATTATAGTCCTAATTCAACACTATTTATAAGAAAAAGCCTAGAAAAGTAATCAATCGGTATGGAGATGAGTTCCTGACTAAATAATAGATATTACTCTTATATAAGGAAACTTGTTCTTTATTTTTTGTGAATATGCTTTTTTTTTTTTTTTTTTATTCGTTTTACCTCTGATTAGTTTTGTTTTTCACTTACGTATTGTTGTATATCTTTATATGTACAGTCACTCAAAAATGTTTTGCAACATGTTCCAGAAGTTTTCGTTCACCCAACAGTAATTTGTTCTTTTGATATTTACAAGGAAATGTAATTTTCTTATTTGATTTTGGTTATTAATCATACGGTTAACAATATAAAAAAGAATGGTGAGTGAAAAATTCAACGTACGAAAAATGACGAAACATTTTGAAAAATTTCACTTCAGAAGATTGGGCAAAAGAGTCAAAGAAGAAACTATATTTTGAATCCAGATAAAAGCTTATTGACTAATAAAATAATATTGAATAACCATCAATGAAATTTTATATATATATATATATATATATATATATATATATATATATATATATATATATATATATATATATATATATATATATATATATATATATATATGTATGTATGTATAAAGAAAGAAAGAATTCAACCATTATCGTTGTCAAAAACAAAAAAGAAAAAATCTCATAACGTCGTATGTTATCGCGTGACCACATTCGGGCAGGAAAAGTTTAAACTGTCTCGTCACTAAGCCGGACCACAATCATTAACTTGCATAAGACTAATGTTTCTATCGTAGATATTGCTCGGCAGCTTAGCGTAAATAAAACAACCATGTATAGAGGGATACACCAACAGAGAGAACGAGGAAACATGATAAATTCATTGTAAAAACTGGAGGACAACCTCATTGTTGCACTACTGTTAAGTATCATCATCGGATGATCACTGAAGGAGCTCCGCCTAACTCCCCCCTGACTACCGATGTTGCTATAAAGAGAGAACATTACGCTATCACTTCAAGTTGCTGCTCAAACCATCCGTAACAGGCTGCATGAGACCAAGATATTATTTCATCATACTCCTGCCAAGAAACACTTCATATCAGTGAAACACAAAGAATAGAGGCTAGGGTTTGCGTTATAATATAATCCAGTGGCCGATGATTTCTGTACGAGTCATCTTTTGCGATGAGGAGGAGACATTCTCCACTGATGAGCATGGTAGTCTTCTTCACTGCTGGCATTTAGCATTAGCTAAATTAATGTTGAACTTCTAGTTAATTTTAATTATTTAGAAACTTAGATAATAAGAAATACAAAAATAGGCATTATATGTTCAGTTAACTTCATAAGAGGCATCAAAATGATAGGCCTAAGTAGCAATTAAAGAAATGAGAAATTACACATGATTATATTATATATATATATATATATATATATATATATATATATATATATATATATATATATATATATATATATATATATATATATATATATATATATATGTGTGTGTGTGTGTGTGTGTGTGTGTATGTGTGATTATATTCTATGTGTGTGAAATCTGTTAGTCTAGTTCAGTATATTTTATATTAAGTGTCACTAGTTCACAACAGGTATAGGATTAGTCATTAAAATTTAATTAATAATTGAAACAAAAAAACAGACGTGAAATCTGTTTAGTCTAGTTCAGTATATTTTATATTAAGTTTGCACATAGTTCACATGTAAGTTGGAACCATAGTGAAGGATTAGTCATTCAATGTAAATTTAATTAATAATTAAAATATGAAACAAATCTGAATAACAACGCAACAAAGGTCTTGAAAAGAATACTTTTAAGAAGTCTTGTTGTTGTTAATAAGACTCAACAGTTCAACTTGTAACAGTCGTAGGCCTATGTCTACAAAGTTCACACATATGAAGGAGATAAAACAACGATAGTGATGGCAGTTGGAGATGAAAATATTAAAACATAAGAACTGCGATGACCTCTGGAGTATTATAGTAACATCCTTTAATTAAGTAAAATATGACAACAGTAAGCAGTATCAGAAAAAGCCCTGCTTAAGGGAAACTGCAGGTAATTTCTCGGACTCACCACTAGTGTTCAGCCGTTTCACGCGCTTACAACTGAGTTGCCAAATAGCGCCAGATGTCGTTATTATAAGCTGTTGTCCGAAAAGTTTTGAAGTGTGTTGCCAAACTTTTTTGAGTGATGGTACATATTTCAATAACAACATTTGTTCTATCTCTTCACGAATGTCTTATCTACATTCTATTAAAATTCTTATTTCTTTCTTTTTTTAATTCTTTCATACATCTTCCATTTCATATTTCCTCTTATAAGAAAACCTTCCATATTCCCATAGTCCCTACTTTTTTCATTTCTTCACTAAACAGTATATCTTTATCACATTTCTCCGGCGACAGCGCGTTGTATTTTTTTCCTTCCTGCATTTCCCACATCATATTTTTTATGTCTTTTTTCCGTAGCATCTTTTATTTGAATTTTTCCCGTGAAACTAATTAATTATTCTTTTCAAGTACTACCATTCCCGATTTTTTATGAATATTCTTCCTCGCATCCAACCAATTACATAATTTTTCTCTTAATGAAAACAATTCCTTGCAGATATTCTTGCTTACGTTTCCGTTCCACCTCCGTCATCCTGAATGATGCCAACACTCACTCAGATTGTCAGCAGCATGAGCGTTTACTTTCTAATATTTTCGAGGAAGAGTTTACTCTAAAGTTGCAAGCATGCAAGCCTTAGTCCTTTGCAGTATATATATGTGCACACACACACATACACACATACATACATACATACATACATACATACATACATACATACATACATACATATTTACTATATTATATATATATATATATATATATATATATATATATATATATATATATATATATATATATATATATATATATATAAATACTAAGCAAGATAGAAAGATTGAAATACATAAAGACATGTTATATATATATATAATACGCACATGTTTATATAATAATATAATAATAATAATAATAATAATAAAAAGAATAATAAGAAATAATAATAATAATAAGAGGTCTTTCTCCTCAAGATCGAGAACGGGATACGTTGTATATCAGGTCCGCAGTAATATTCAGTGGTGAATTACCAATGAATATCATTGTGAACCTGATATACATTATTATATTATTATTATATTATAATAATATTATTATAATAATATTATTATTATTATTATTATTATTATTATTATTATAATATTATTTATAGTGGGTCTTATCGGTAATTAATTAATGCCCGGGGCATGTACCTTTAGGCGGAGCCTATTTTCCCCAAGCCGATGTGCGAGCGGCGTTGTAGTGCTGGGGAAGAATGGAAGAATATTCTGTATATGCCGAATTTTGATTCGCACGTTATTATGGGGATCACTCAATGCATGTCTCATCTTGCCGTGGGAGGAGAAATATTTACTGCGTGATGTTGATTATGGTTTTTCTCCTTCCCAATATTATGCTTCCAAGAGGCGTAGGCGGCCAATGACCTCAACATTAGACATTTTGTGTTATGAATAAATGTATGATTAAAAAAATCCGTGGTTGAAGTCTCTTTTATTTTGCCTGTTTTCGGGGCAAAAGTGAATATTTATCAGTGTTGATTGTCGTGCGTATATTTTCCCAGGCCGATGTGCGAGCGGCGTTCTCTAGTTTTGGGAATGAAAAAAAATTTCGATTCTCCGATGCCGAATTTTGTTTGCACGTTTACTTTGGATATATATATTTTTTTTGCAAATATTGTCCAGGATCTCTGGCTGCCGTGAGCAGCTGAGAAAAATATTTCCTCGTGATGTTGAGGTTGGTTTCTGTTACATAAGAGGATATTTTCTATAACCTCAAATATCTTGCTTTATGAGGCTTCCAGGATTCTGGAATACATTTAACAAATCAACATTATATCTGAGCGTCAAATTTACGGTGTTGAGAAATGAAATTTGTTATAACCTCAAACTTCTTGCTTTATGATTCCAGGAAAACATTTAACAAATATTGTGTAGAACATTATATCTGAGCGTCAAATTTTTGAGAATTTTTGTTATAACCTAGTTCTGGAATACAAACAAACATTGTGCTTTTGTTATCTCAAACTTCTTCAGTGAGGCTTCCAGGATTTGAATACATTTAACAAATCTTTTAGAACATTTCCATCTCGTCAAAACTTTGCTGGAAACTGAGAAACGGAATATTTGTTATAACCTCAAACTTCTTCTTTATGAGGCTTCCAGGATTCTGGAATACATTTAACAAATATTGTGTAGAACATTATATCTGATTCAAATTGGTGGGTGCTGAGAAACGGAATATTTGTTATAACCTCAAACTTCTTGTTTTTATGAGGCTGTTCTGGAATACATTTTTTTGTGTAGAACATTTTTGAGCGTCAAATTTACGGTGTTGAGAAACGGAATATTTGTTATAACCTCAAACTTCTTCTTTATGAGGTTTCCAGGATTCTGGAATACATTTAACAAATATTGTGTAGAATATTATATTTCAAATTTCTATAATTTGTTATAACCTCAAACTTCTTGCTTTATGAGGCTTCCAGGATTCTGGAATACATTTAACAAATATTGTGTAGAACATTATATCTGAGCGTCAAATTTACGGTGCTGAGAAACGAAATATTTGTTATAACCTCAAACTTCTTGCTTTATGAGGCTTCCAGGATTCTGGAATACATTTAACAAATATTTGTAGAACATTATATCTGAGCGTCAAATTTACGGTGCTTTGAGAAACGAAATATTTGTTATAACCTCAAACTTCTTGCTTTATGAGGCTTCCAGGATTCTGGAATACATTTAACAAATATTGTGTAGAACATTATATCTGAGCGTCAAATTTACGGTGCTGAGAAACGGAATATTTGTTATAACCTCAAACTTCTTGCTTTATGAGGCTTCCAGGATTCTGGAATACATTTAACAAATATTGTGTAGAACATTATATCTGAGCGTCAAATTTACGGTGCTGAGAAACGGAATATTTGTTATAACCTCAAACTTCTTGCTTTATGAGGCTTCCAGGATTCTGGAATACATTTAACAAATATTGTGTAGAACATTATATCTGAGCGTCAAATTTACGGTGCTGAGAAACGAAATATTTGTTATAACCTCGTTTCTTGCTTTATGAGGCTTCCAGGATTCTGGAATACATTTAACAAATATTGTGTAGAACATTATATCTGAGCGTCAAATTTACGGTTGAGAAACGAAATATTTGTTATAACCTCAAACTTCTTGCTTTATGAGGCTTCCAGGATTCTGGAATACATTTAACAAATTATTGTGTAGAACATTATATCTGAGCGTCAAATTTACGGTGCTGAAAAAGTAAAAATTTTTGGAATGTTTGTATTATAATTCTTGCTTTATGAGGCTTCAGGATTCTAAATACATTTAACAAAATTAGCATTATAACGTCAAATTTTTGCTGAGAAACATTTTAACCTCAAACTTCTTGCTTTATGAGGCCAGCATTCTGGAAGACATTTACCATGCTATTGTAAGTCCTATATCTGAGCGTCAAATTTATTGAGTGCTGAGAAACGAAATTTTGTTATAACCTCAAACTTCTTGATTTATTATAACTGGAATACATTTAACAAATTCTTTGTGTAGAACATTATATCTGAGCGTGTTTGCTGAGAAAGGCATTTGTTATAACCTCAAACTTTTTTATGAGGCTTCCAGGATTCTGAATACATTTAACAAGGATGTAGTTTGAGCAGTCAAATTTACGGTTTCATAATATTTGTTATAAGCTCAAATCTTGTTTTCATGGGGAGTTAGGATTCTGGAATACATTGATCAAATAGTTAATGATGAGAAAACATTATATCTGACACGTCAAATTTACGGTGCTGAGAAATGGGGTTGTTATCCTCAAACTTTTTGCTTTTTTATGAATTTATCATGATTCTGGAATACATTTAACAAATATTGTGTAGAACATTATATCTGAGCGTCAAATTTAAATATTCTCTCTGTTGTTATTATATATATTTGTTATATATCTAAACATGGTTATTTTCTTTATTTATATAAGATTCTGGAATAAATATAAATATAGAAACATTATATCTATAGCGTCAAATGATTGTGGTATTGAGAAACGAAATATTTGTTATAACCTCAAACTTCATCTTATATGAGGCTTCAGGATTCTGGAATACATTTAAACAAATATTGTGTAGAACTGCCGGTGCTGAGAAATGAAATATTTGTTATAACCTCAAACGAATAACATACGAGCTTCATTATGTAGATTTTTCTTTACATTAACAAATTGTGACAACGATAATGGTTGAAAACGAAATATTTGTTATAACCTCAAATATTATTCTTTATTTATTATAGGATTCTTGATACATTTATTAAATATTGTTTTATTATATCAATCAAATTTATCTGCTGAGAAACGATAATATTTGTATATATATATATAGTTTCTTTTTTGAGGCTTTTGATTCCAATCATTTAACAAATATTTTTTCAAATTATATTTCGTCAAATTTATGAGAAATGAATATTTTTATAACCTCAAATATTCTTTTTATATTGCTTCCAGATTATGGATTAATAACAAATATCGAATAAGAAAATTATATCTGAGCGTCAAATTTACATATCATATATACGGTAAGAAAGAAATATTTTTATAACCTCAAACTTGCTTTTTGAACTTCAGGATTCTGGAATAGCTTTCTAATTTATTTTAGATTTACAGGTGTACAAAAGAAAACTATTTTAGCAGCAGCTCGTTGTCTGTCCACAAATGCTAAACCTCAGAGCTTTTCATATCTTATGGGGCTTTGGTATGTTGATCGTTTGCCGACTCCAATCATCAAACATACCAAAGTGCAGCCCCTCTGGTTCGACAGTATTTTTTTATTTATTTAAGGTTGAAATTAAGCCATGAAAATATTAGAAAAATAACATCGTTCTGGCATTACACTATAGGTGCCAACAACACAGGCCACCACCGGGCCGTTTAAGTTTATGGGCCAGACCCAGCTGTCTGGATGAGAGTTTAAATACAGCATTATACACTGTGCAGAAAATCAAAACACATTGAATTGAAAAACTTAAGCATTTTTACTGTTATACATAGTTGTCTTTGATTTCTTTAATTTTAAAAAAGAAAAGTGGGATAAAACATACATTTGATATATGCGTTAATGCTGAAATTTATCATGTTTTCTGCAAAAACTAGTGGTTTTCAATGAACAACACCGATTGTAAAAGACGAAATAAACCTCACTCTCTCTCTCTCTCTCTCTCTCTCTTTTAGGAAATGCCAGACAAAAGTCAAAAAAAAACAATTTTCTTTTACAAAAATTACATTATGTAATATATATATATATATATATATATATATTATATATATATATATATATATATATCACTATGTTATTATATATATATATATATATATATATATATATATATATATATATAAATAAATATGATGCATCAAAAATATAAGCAAGTATTAAGGATATATAAAAATGTATATATATATATCAAATATAATATATAAATATATATTTTATATATATATATACACCATTAACATATATATGAAATAAATATATATATATATATATATAATATATATATAATGTATATATATACATGTGTGACAATATATATTCTTGTTATAATCAGAGCCATAACTGTTCGACACCATTAATAACAATGAGAAAAAAACATCTGTTACTAAAAAATTACTAATATACAGGACATAAACCTCATAATAAATGCAACCTTGGGTTATTATCTCCGTGTAGTCCTGACCCAGTTCTTGTCTTCGCTGGTTCTGAGCCCACGAGTTTTGAACCATTATCAACATAAAAATTCCTTCGGTAACATATAAGGAAAATATATTAAAAGATGAGGCCAACAGGTAGATACCTGCTGCTCCAACAAAAATCCATGTAACGTTTTAGCTTTGCTTGAATATGAATCACTTTGATGTGATAAAAAAAAGTCATATATATATATATATAGTGATCTGTCCAGGTTTAGCATGCATAATTAAATAAATATTAACAGCAGCAGTCAAAGTCAATAAGACAAGTCTTAAGGACCACGTTTGTTATGACTAAACAATCTACAATCAAAATAATGATGATTATCTGACATGATAACAAAAAAAAAAATTACATTTACTAATTTATTTACTAAGCCATACAACTGTCCAGAATTTCTATACTTTTAATAACAGCAATAATGAAATAAAAAACTCAATCAAACATATTGAAAAAGCATCCTAAAATACATTTATGCATCAAACACAGCATTAATAATAATAATAAAATAATTGAAAATCTTGACACCATAATAATGTAAAGCCATACACTGCTCGACACCATTAGTAACAATAATGTAATGAAAATTATTTACCAGAGCCATACACTGCTCGACACCATTAATAACAATGTAATGAAAATTATTAGAAAAATAACATTTGTTACTAAAACAGGCATTACTAATAAAGATACAGGCAGCATAAACAATCATAATAAATAAAGCAACAACATGAAATCACTCGGGTAACACTGATAAACAATCTCAATCTCCGTGGAGATAACACGACAGACCCAGCTGTCAAGAAGGATGAATGCAATCAGACGAACTCCTGTGAAGACACCAAAGCAGCCACCAGCTGCTCAACTGGAACACAGTCATCAACACAGATGAATTACAGAAGAAACGTCGAAACAGCACGTCTGCTGTTATACAGGAAGATCCACGGAAGGCTATGATTTAGCTATCCCACCATCCTTCAGCTAATGAGGCCAACAGGTAAGGAATACCTGCTGCTCCAACAAAGACTCCATGTTGCTAAAGCTGCCGGGAACCTGACTATTTGCTGTAAATGCTAAACCCGACTGCCACTGTCAGAGACAACGCGACGGACGTCAACTTTCCTTCAAAGAAAATAAAAAGTAAGGAGGCAACAACCCACCAAGGGAACAATCGGCTAAAACGATTGTCCAAACAAATATACTAAACCTCAATAATATATATATATATATATATATATATATATATATATATATATATATATATATATATATATATATATATATATATATATATATATGTGTGTATGTGTGTGTGTGTGTGTGTGTGTGTGTGTGTGTGTGTGTGTGTGCGCGCGCCTGTGTAGGTATTTGTCTGTTCCTCAGTAACTTCACATTCCTTTCACAAAGTGACATTTCATTATATTTGTAGTTTTAAATGTTCAAATACGGCATGTTAGCTTATATCCTCTGATAAGCTTGATTGTCATCACAGGTCAACACTGCCAGTTATAAAGTAATCTTGTGGACGGACAGGTGACATTGAACTATTATCATCCACTGAATAATGCTCTTGTCAGCTCTCGGAATACAAATTATCAGTGTGACTCGAGGAATTCTACGTGGGTAATCCAATACCTATTTCCAGGATGAATTTGAAACCTAACAAAATGCAGTCCTAAATCGTAAATGGGATAAATGGCATAAACGTAATTTTGCACTTGATTAATGAGATGCATAATTTTTATACCTGAATTACTCTGCTCTTGGTAGCTTGCAGATTGACTTTATCTTAAAAAGACCTTACATGAATAATGAAAGCTTGTCGACTCCCAGTATCATAATGAATGGGATATTTGTATGGGAAGAGGATTTCTCCTAATTATGTACAGTACATACAGAGCAACAGCAATGAAGAATTGAATCAATTCTCCTACGTTCAATATCTTACGCCCTTCAGATTTAAACCTTAACATTTTCAGTAAAAATTGAAATTACAGAATAAACTGCACCAATAGCATCCTAGCAAGTCCAGATATTTCATGGAAGAAGCGCATGTAAAACAACAGTGGAAAAGTCAAACATCATAAGAATAAAAATGGCATAACTCCATGTTAGAGACGCTTCAAACTAAGAGCTTAAAAGCTTTGTATTAATTTCCGGAATAAACATTGCTTCTTTTCAAGCCTCATTTTCACTCTTTTTTTAACCTAATGACTATCAGAACTAACTGGCTTTATTCATTACGTTGCTTGTATAGCTTATGATTAAATAATCGAGATTGTTGTGGGATATCTAGTGTTAGTGCAGTTTTTCTTTTTATATCTTTTATGTATTTGGGTCAATCCTATGGAAATCACAAAATGTTGTGTCAACGTAAAATAGAAACAACTGAGTCTCTTTTTTAAAAGCTTCGTCTCTGCTCACCCAGCTCCCTCAATTCCTCGAGAACTTCATCGCCTATCCCCCTTTTCCTCATAACGCTCTGTAATACACACACACACACACACACACACACACACACACACACACACACAAAAGAGAGAATAATAATGAAAAGCAAATTATTAAATGTACACCCTGGTCTTTCAGTGAAAATTTCTATCATGTGAATCATTTCTAAAAGAGAAAAAGTACAAGTTAATAGGCAACTTGTGCTTTTTCTCTTTTAGAAGTGATTCACATGATAGAAATTTTCACTGAAAGACCAGAACGATGCATGACAATTCCAGCATACTTTCTGCTTTTGTTTTATTTTAATGTTGTAAAAAGACGAAGGACAACGCCATTACTATAAGGAACATACCCTAATCCTGGCATACTCCTAAGTCTGATTTCTGAGAGTGATTGCTGAATTTTTCAGATGATAATTTACACGTTAGCCGGCTTTATTCACAGCTACACAAGGGTAATATATATTTCTCTTACTTGTCTTGAATATCGTTCTTCTTGGTATTTCCCTCTTATCTCACTTTCCCTTATTTTCCAAGATTACTCAGCCAAGCGTTGCGTGGAGATATCATAGTTTACACCACAAGTCAATTTTGTGGAATACTTTTCAATTTTACGAAGTTTTCCCTATACAGTTGCCTAGCAAAAGATTGAATATGAAAACACATTTTCAACTTTATGCTTTTCCAGGTCTACAGCCTTCAGGAAACCATATACAACAAAGGCAAGGCCACGCGTATTTCAGCAATGAAAAGAGTGGAAGCTGTCATATCTTTATAAATTTAATTTCTAGATTATCTTCGGAAAAATAATCTGATTCCCAGTAGATTTCGAGAAAAATTAATATTTGAAAGACTTATTAAGGAAGATATGTTTATGAATGAATGAGTTTTATCCTAAGCTTAACATATGTCACTTCCACATGCTGTCTCGTAATTCACTGTATTCACGTCTAATGTTCATATGAAAACTTTGCATGAGTCTTCCTAGGTCTTGAACGTATAGAGGGATCGAAGTTCCCATAATAATCCTTTGCTTTCATTTTAAAGCTTTATTTCTCCGATCTTCCCGCGATTCCGTCTCCACTTTCTCATCAAGATCAGAGCGCGGGTCGCACCTCATTCATTCGCCTTGCGTACAAACGCCTGTAATAACCTAACGTCTGCTCTTACAAGTATTAGGCAAAGAGCTTATTATGGTGAAGAAACAGGAATGTGACCTTAAGGTTAAGCGTAATATAGCTCATAGTACGTTTAGTAGAATCTGGTTTAGCAAGAGTGCAGTAGGAAAGGTATCACACACCCTACAAAGAGTGCCTTTTGGCATCCAGCCTGATTACCCACAAAGAAAAAATGCCTCGTTGAGTATGGTACGGAAGGCCAGATGCATTTCTCTGCTTATCCTTTGATCTTAGAGTATGTTGACAAACTGCCGAGACGAAACAAGGGAAAAGTTTTCTTCTTATAGTTATTTTTCTTTTTTATTGTTTTCCTCTGGTAAGAGAACTGAAAGATAAACACAGAGAAGGAAATCCGACTTCCATACTGGAAATGGTTAATGGAGTTATGCAAGTGAATAAAACAAAATTTTCCAATAACAAATTGAAGTTTAACTTTATGGTCTCATTGGAAGTTTAGAATATTTTTTTTTATTTCGTGTAGGCTTTTTTGCAGCAAAAAAAAAAAAAAAAAAAAAATCTGACGTTTTGAAATCAAGTCGAGAAACAGTTTTAATGTTTTTTTTTATTGAGAAACTAGTTTTCATATCAAGTCAGGAAACAGTTTTAATGTTTTGTATTGAGAAACTGGTTTTTTATATCAAGTCAGGAAACAGTTTTAATGATTTGTATTGAAAAATCGGTTTTGAAATAAAGTCAAATAACAGTTTTAATGTTTTGTATTGAGAAATAATGGTTTTTATATCAAGTCGGGAAACAGTTTTAATGTTTTGTACTGAGAAATTGGATTTTACATCAACTCAGGAAACGTTTAATGTTTTGTATTGAAAAGTTGGTTTTGAAAACAGGTAAAATTTTTAATGTTTTGTATTGAGAAATAGGTTTTTATATCAAGTCAGGTAACAATTTTAATGTTTTATATTGAAAAATTGGTTTTGAAATCAAGTCAGCTAACAGTGTTAATGTTTTGTATTCAGAAATTGTTTTGAAATCAAGTCGGCTAACAGTTTTAATGTAATGTATTAAGAAATAGGTTTTGAAATCAAGTCAGGTAACAGCTTTAATGTTTTGTATTGGGAAATTGTTTTGAAATCAAGTCAAGTAATAGTTTTAATGTTTTGTATTGAGAAATTGGTTTTTGTATCAAGTCAAGAAACTGTTTTAATATTTTTAATTAAGAAATTGGTTTTTATGTCAAGTCAGGAAACAGTTTTCATGTTTTGTATTGAAAAATTGGTTTTGAAATCAAGTCAGGTAACAGTTTTAATGGTTTGTATTGAGAAATTGGTTTTTATATCGAGTCAGGTAACAGTTTTAATGTTTTTAAAAAAAAAAAAATAATAATAAAAAATAATAATAATAATAATAATAATAATAATAATAATAATAATAATAATAATAATAATAATAATAATCAGAAAACGGAACATCAACATAATTGCAGTGACAACAACAATATTCTGAAGTCATTGAGGAGAGTGTCAGAAAATGTCGTCAGCAGAATGCATATCACAAAAACTGCAGGTAGAGAATGAGAGTGGCAGTGAATGTGTCCATCCGTTTTCAAGGTTTCGACTAATCCATTGAAATGATAATATTAAATGAGCATCGAAATGTTTTATAAAATTCATATAAGAGTACTAACGCTTCATATCCCAACAGAATATTCAGTTTAAAAAAAATGTGAAATAACTTTGATTTTAACGAATAAAAAATTGTGGGATGACTTAGAACGAAGTGACTGATTTTGGGAGAGTCGGAAGAGAAGAAATTAGGAGAGGAAGCTAGAGAGAGATTTAAGAGGATTAACTAAGTCATCTTTAAAGATACGTCGTTTCTCTTCTAAATAACTAAATAATGAACTTTCACAATCCTTCCTAATAAAATGGTCTCCTAAGGACAACCATTTTGTAGATGGAAAGTCACAGGAAAATATGATTAATGTGATAGACAATATCTGGACAGGTGATTGATGCTTCACCTCATGTACAATTAGCCAACGAAAATCTAACGGTTAAAGAGAAAACAAGAAAGTATTGTTTAGCAGTATGCTATACATGACTGCAGTATATTCCCTTCTCTTTAAGGTTACTGCACCGGATAACAGAGGCAACAAAAATACATCTTCTGACGTCAGTCTTTCAGTTAATGCTGTGAACTTTCAATGCAACATAAAAAGCGACTTGTTCCTGACATATTGCCTTTCATCTAAAAACGTATCACGTACATTATGGAAGGTCCCTTTCACTAAATAACAGGCATTATTTATAAATAAGAAACATACGATAATTGTCATCGTTACTCACATTAAATACAATTCGTCCGTATTACTTAATACCTAATATTACCTTATCGAGAAAACCTGTTTAACTGTATTAAAAAAATCATACCCTTTGGATTTTTCTCCAACAAATCCACTTCACTATGAGTCATAATACATTGTATTAAACAAAAATTTGCACCTATCTGTGTAGCCTTGTTTGCTAGCACTGGCTCCATTTCAGAGCACACAATTACGAACATTAAAGGAGAGCATTATGAAAGAAGGTCATGATAACAACCATAGGAATAACAGATATATGCGAAAAAAATACTAAAAGCAGAGGCAATTAGCTCAACTGGAAAAAATCTTTTGTCTGGAATATATATATATATATATATATATATATATATATATATATATATATATATATATATATATATATATATATATATATATATATATATATATATATATATATATATATATATATATATATATATATATATATATATATATATATATATATATATATATACACACATACACATATATATATATATATATATATATATATATATATATATATATATATATATATATATATATATATATATATATATATATATATATATAGTGTGAGTGTGTGTATATATACTGTGTGTGTGTGTGTAATCCCTTTATCTGCATGCAACTGGGCCTTTGGCATCTAAGATAAATCTATAATATATATACATTTCATAGAAATTTCAAAACCCTCTCTCCAATGATTGACAATGCTGAGCGGGTAAAAAGAATTGTTGTTAACACTGCTTAAAAGCATAAACAGGACGAGAGGGTTAATTGGTTGGTTGGGAGGCTGGAGGGATGGGAAGGGAGAGGCTGGCAATGCTGTTTGGCCAGAGAGAAGCATCAGTAATGCTGCTTACAGGCATGACCATGCAGATTAAGGGTTATTGGTGGGTGGGTGACAGGGGAAGGAGTTTCCCGGGAATGGTGGAAGTAGAAAGGCCTTGTCGGGTGGGTGGAGAAGGGTAGGCGAGCACTTGATTATTTGAGAGCTTTCATGATTGTTGAGAATACACTTTATTTTCTACTTTTTTTAACGTTTATGTTTTTTCACATTTTATTAAAGGATATTAGCTTGTAATCAGTTCAATGAAAGAGAGGAGAGAGAGAGAGAAATATTCAATATTGCTCTAGCAAACTCCCCCATCTTACAATACAGTTCTTATAACGCAGACACATAAACACTCACTCTCCTTACCTTTTCATTTCTATTTTATGCTAATATCGTTTTCATTTTGATTTAATTTTTTATCTTTTTTTTATTTCTTGGGGTTCCGTCATAATTTTGTTGTATAAAATGACGAAACAGCAATAAAAATTACAATGCAAGAGAGAGAGAGAGAACTTTCATGATTGTTATTGGATTAAAAGCACCACGCAACTTGACACGTCATCATATGATAAGAATACGTCCTCAGTTCAACAGCATATGGTAGGAGGAGTGTGGCTGGGCAAGCACTTGTGTCTTTGTAAGTTTTCTTGCTTTTGGCACAACTATATATATCATGACACTCATTGTAATTTTTTTGCTTTTTAACGGCTGATAGATATATGCATCATAAACACATCTTTTTTCTAACTGCTCCATCCGGAGCATTTGCCCTTTTTTGTCCAATTGTGCCGGATCAATGGTTAGGAAATGTTCACCGTACAGAATGCTTACCCCTCAACAAATTTCCATTGTTGCAGTGTCTGCAGCATTGCAGGTGCTGTTACTATTGTGCATGATGCTTTGTATCTTTTGTATGGAGCTCCTCGTCCTAAGAGAGAGAGGAAAGTGTTGACTCTTCAAAAAAATTGAAGTTGTCGGGAGAATTGCGGCAGGATGGCCCATGGCACATATGGAAGCGTATGGCATTGGCTGGTTAACCTTGCAGGATATCATGAGTGCCAAAGACAAGCTGAAGGAGTACTCCAGTGATTTCAGGAAGAAGAGGTCCAAGGATCAGGCCTGCAAGGTCATGTCAAAATCTTAGCAAAGGGGGGGGGGGAGGCTGGCATACATGTGCTCAGTGCTGAGTTGAAGGCTGCAGCTATAAAGTTTGCAGGCCTGCGCCTGCGTGGTGTTACGGACTTTAAATCGTCTGAATGTTGGGTGTTTCAGTTCAAGCCTCAGCGTGAGCTTAATAGGACTCATAGCGAAGCTTTGGATACTTCTGATGAAGGAATAGAGGAATTTCGTGAGACGCTGCAAGATTTGATGAAAGAAGAATGCTATCTTTTAGGGTAGGTCTACAGTGCTGACGTCATAAGTAGTTTGGGCAGCGCACTAAAGTAAATGAGAGAGAAGAAGCTGTTCTATTTTTAAATCTGATATTACAAGTATTTATAATGTGCTTAGATAAAATAGGAAAAAGAAAGTGATACATATGTCATTCAGTACTGCACTGTCTGTAAAAGTACACCTACTATGCTGTGTGCCACATATGAAACAGAAAAAAGAGGTTTGTATTTCTTTTTGTGTACCATGCATTATAGAGTGTTATATAAGTATTATAATGTTTAATGGATTTAGGCAAAAAGAAAGGGAAAGAAAGTGATACCTATGCTATTCAATAGTGTTCTGTATGTACAGTACACCTACCATAAAGTATGTTGTTTAAGAGAGAGGGAGAAAAAGGGATTTGGTTCTTTTGTACAGTGAATTTATACTGTATGTTTTGCTATAATTATGGGTAAATAAGCTATCTCATCTTTTGCGTTAATCAACCCACCTCTGCCATACTAACCATGTAGTGCGACAAACGCACTAAATGGTTAGCATGGCAGAGGTGGGTTGACATCGATTCTAAGTACAAATACCTGAGTTCGACGGGAATTTGTAGGTGAGAGTCGGTATCAACTTATACCTCACTTGTTGGCCGTGTGGTTAAAATTCGCGTCACTGTAGTCCTGAGTTCTTGCCTTCCGTGGTTCGAGCCCGCGAGACGACGAACTTATTATCAACTAAAAAATTTCCCTTCGGGAAACATATATAAAAATATATTATTCCCGAGGTAGAGTGAATTGATATTAAAGGAAGTGTGTAGTTTAATGCTTGTATATGAATCACGGTGATGTGATAAAATTCATTATGTATATATATATATATATATATATATATATATATATATATATATATATATATATATATATATATATATATATATATATATATGTGTGTGTGTGTGTGTGTGTAAAATTAAAATCACATTAAGGCGTGATTTATTAATCTCAGACCACTACAGGTGGAAAAAATAAGAGATGTGGTGTAGGGCCTCCTGATTCCGTCTATATTTTTAAGTCACTGACGGACTGATACATAGAGGTTGAAATCATAAATATATGCAAGGAGGACATTTCTTACCAACATGCAAACCACTATAGACTACAGATCCACGCCTGACAGGTACCAAAAGGAAAGGACGACAAAACTCATTAGTGGTAGGGCTTGGTAATGTTCACAAATATGATAATCATTTTCCACACATCTAATACCATTCTTAAAATCTGAACATTTTACATATTTGAGTTGAAATTACAGAATCAAGTTTATACATGCCTTGACTCTTATAAATGCTATGATAATAACTTTCTTTATAAATTTTAACTCAATAATAATTCTGTTCTGTACATTGCGATAATAAGCTGTCTGTTTTGCCCCTTGAAGTATGCTCATCCGCATTAGCTTTAGACCTCCTCATTTTTTTACCCTGCCCAGGTGATTGTATTATTGTTCTCAGTAACAAGTACAAAAATTCTACTGTTCACCGGCGCATATCTTACACGTTTTTATGCTGTTCTATTCTTTTTCCATAATTACCAAATGATTAAATAACCCAACAAACAAATGTGATTTCAATAACTGATGTCTTTTTATATATGCCTATGCAGATTTACAGAATATAAATATAATTAACCCAATTTTTCCGTAAATTTTCTTTTTTCAGCGATGCATGTAACCACATAAATGGCAATTGATTTATTCTTCACGTTTCATGGACTCAGTATTCCTTCCTGCAGCATAACTGATTATTTACATTTCTTGTAATTTATATAAAAGGAGATGTATGTTTTGGGAAACTCTCTGAAACTCTCATTATCTAAATCTTATTGTATTTTTAGTAATACGTTTAATAAACTGGCACATGAATGCAAATGGAGCTTTAACTGCGCTCCAGTTTTTACCATTTAAGACAAAAGTGAAATGAAAGCTTAAAATTATCGGTATTACTCGCGCCTCACTTCTGAAGTCCTATTTTCTCCTTTTCCTTTGATTCTCATTCTTTTGATTTAATTGGAAGCAATAACAAAAACACAATCTCAATGTGGTGAGGGGAATAAAAGTAAGCAGCGAATATAAAAAACGAGTCAGCAATTTAAAAGATTTGTTGCCACTGTCTGCCTTGTTAATCTTCTTTGGGAGGAATCAGTAGCAGATGCCTGAGCGTCATGTTTTGAGATGAAATATAGGAGTACTTTGACGAAGACATTACAGGAGATAGAGAGGAGGACAGGGTCTATGATTATCAGGATAGTTTTCTCTTTAAGTTATTGATTTAATCCCCTGTGTAAGTGGCTATGAGACACCTTTCAACGATATAGCACTGGATCATTAATTATACTCCGTTGACAAATCGAAATATTCTCGGGGAGTTATCTTTAATATGACAGGAATGCTGCGGAAACTTTAGTATAAACAGGATTCCCAAATATGGGGATTCAAATTTGCTCAAACTATAGCAACGGTAATTAGTTTACCTGTCTGACAAATTCTTTTGGTTAAAATACATGAAGAGAATATAAGTAAACGTGGACTGGATTGACTTGTCATTTGAAGGCTTAAGGAAAATCTTAATTTAAGTTAACTTAATTTATCAATGCGTTTGTCAGGAATAAACTACAATGACGAGCCCCATTTCTCTGCCCATCAGATGATTAATTTCCGATAGGTATTTATGTTAGTTTGACAATTTGTCGCCATTGAATCCATCTTGCATACGTACATTCTTATCTAGCTTTCGGATGCACAGGAACATTCCCTGACCTGTTTCAGGTACAAATTGTCAAGAGGACCGGTGGCAGATAAAAGGAAAATTCGAGAAAAAAATAAATAGTTGAAAATAAAAATTCAGAATAGCAACGACAAATTTTAGCGTCATCTGTAAGTGTTACTTCTGAAAAGTCCGTCGGTATCCAGGAACAGGCGAACGAATATGTATAAATTTACATGTCTAGGTCAGTGTGTAGATGTTAATAAAATGTCTGAAAGAGAAAAGCGAAGACAAAAATAACTCCGCACAGGAGGATCCTTAGGATGTCAGGGCAGACAAAAAGTCGGCTGAGGTCTTCAGGCTACTTTTTGTGTATAATAATATTAAAGACAAGACCCCAGAGACTTACAATGGCATTATACCTACTGTGCAACTTCAAGAACATTAACGGCAATAAGAAGAGAACATTTTAATTTTACCGAATGCAGAAAAGAGAGAGAGAGAGAGAGAGAGAGAGAGAGAGAGAGGAGAGAGAGAGAGAGAGAGAGAGAGAGAGAGTTATCTTATCATTATTAGGATCCTGATGTAAACGGATGCCATCCTATTCCCCTAACGACTCTCAAGAGACGCATAGAAATCCTGAGCGATCGCCTGAAGAAGTGCAAAGGCCTGATTGGGCCGAGCGTTGATCATGGCGAGTTTCTTGGAGAAAATCAATACAGATAAAGAAAGGGGAAATCTATATATTTACCTAATCAATGCAAAAACATGCACATATATCTGTCTATATATGTACAGTATGTATGTATACATACATACACACACACATGTATATATATATATATATATATATATATATATATATATATATATATATATATATATATAATTATATATATATATATATATATATATATATATATATATATATATATATATATATATATATATATATATATATATATATATATATATATATATATATTTAGCTAACACACACACACATATGTATGTATATATATATATATAAATATATATATATATATATATATATATATATATATATATATATATATATATATATATATATATATATATTTATATATATATATATATATATATATATATATATATATATATATATATATATATATATATATATATATATATATATATATATATATATATATATACACACACACATATATAAATTTCTGGCTCCTAACGGGACCAACCATTCAGTCTTTCAAGCAAGAGCGGGCATTAGTAATTTGGACGCATAGATCATAAAAGAAGTTGGAACGTCAAGTGCAACGTTGTTAATTTTGTTTGAGACTACATGTTGTAAGATGGTTATATCTATGCCTACTTTTTGCGGTTCTCTGCTGTGTGGTTTATAATAATAATGATGATAATCTTCTAATTTCAAAAAAATCCCGTTGCCATGGCAGTAAAGTATACATTCAAATTTGTAAGTGCTATTTCACACTGCAAAATGTATCTGTGTGGGAAAGTTTGATTATCTAGTTCGCTTTTGTTAATAAAGGATTTTCAAATGCTTATAATGTAAAGCTTGTTTTAATTCATCATCTTTTATGCTTGTTCATTTTGTGTGCATACTATATCAGCAAATGCTCGTGAGAATTTTTCCTTGAACTAATAAAAAGTGGACGTGTGGATAAGGAATAATATTGATAGACTTTAAGGACAGTCTGTGTCTTTGCCTGAGGAGTTGTGAAGAAGGAGAAATTTGAATAGAGAGAGAGAGAGAGAGAGAGAGAGAGAGAGAGAGAGAGAGAGAGAGAGAGAGAGAGAGAGAGAGCGCAGGTTACGGCACTGGTTACGCTTGCAGTTACGACTGGAAATGTCATAAGGCAACTTTATCTAAACCAGCCACCTGCCAGTGTTACTCATCTGACTGAAGATGCCTTGACATGCATAACGGCAAAACGCTTTGGATCCTTTATAAAGAGCGTTTGTTTGCGTTGTGAGTACACAGTAAAACCATAGTCACTAGGGACTACTTTCTATTCCTCTACGAACTGAAGTTGGATCTTGAGAAACTTACCGTTGGAAGATAGAACAAAAAATTGCAAAACAGAGTGAGTCATTCCAGAAAGTAAATGATGCATCTGCTTCCGCTTCCTTTAGTGAATTAATAACAGCCAAGATTATACTGTCCAAATTATTTGAATCTTAAAAATAATGCTGCTTATTGTCAAACACGCAGATTATACAAATAATTATACAAATACTTAGTTCTTCTCATTTGTTTTCATTATTATATTTTAAAATTTTTTTTTTTTCAAGATTTTTTTATTTTCGTCAAAATCCTTTTGCTATTATTCAATTTCACAATATATATATATATATATATATATATATATATATATATATATATATATATATATATATATATATATATATATATATATATATATATATATATACTTTTACTTTTACTCCAATCATCATTTGAAAGTTAAACTCGGTATTTTCTGCAATGTTTTTAAGAGCATTAAGAATTTGTTGTCCAGAATTTTTAGAAGACGAGATTATACAGATTTATGATATTGCTTTCAAACTGAATTACCCAACATGTTGTTGTTGATGTTGTTTTAAGAAAGGCAAAGAAAAACATTTTATGCCTGTGACCAGGTACAAACTTTTGATCGTTGTAATTTGCTTCTTTTACCTTTTTGACTGCGGGTTTCTTTCTTTGCAAAAAATGTGTAAAGTTTTTAATGTTAATGTTGTTTTTAGTAACACTCAGTCTGTGGAACAATTTTGATAAAAGCTCTCCCATTTACAGACAGGTTGCATATACGAAATTTCATGTAGAGATTGTAACGAAAATTAATTGGCCGAAGTGGTTAACTGTTGGCGTCAAGATTAAACCAACATAAATATTGTGAACGTGTAGAAATACATCGAGTGCCCTCTTTCTGCATATGAACAATTTTGATCATACAATAAACTGAAAAAAATTAAAAGAAAATTTAATTTGTAGAGATATTATTAAAAGAAACAGTACAGAATCTAGCATAATAAAACCTTAGTCAAGTAGTGTGTTTAATATTAGCAATGGACAATATAAGGTAGATAACTGGCTTGCGAAATGTATTGTTGAAAACTTAGTAACTATGTAATAGTGGTTTCATTTCTGTTTGTAGTAATTATCCTATGAATGTAGTTTTGACTGTGGACCATTTGCTTCTTGGTTAGGCTGTTTGGTTGTTCTATATTTTACCTTTTTTCAGTTTTATGTTTACCTTTGAAATTTCGGAACTCTTTTTATTCTTATGATGAGATGTATCAAGAATACACACACACAAACACACACACACACACGCACACACGCATATATATATATATATATATATATATATATATATATATATATATATATATATATATATATATATATATATATATTTATATTTACAGGTGTGTGTGTGTGTAGAGAGAGAGAGAGTTCTCTAAAAGTGAGTCATTAAACTAAGGCATTCATTTCTGAAAACCTGAGAATGTAACCAGCCTGGTGTTAAGAAAATCCTCTGGTGCAACAGTTACCCAAATTATTCTTGTTATGGAAAAAATGGCTGTCAATGGAGAAAATGAATAATCCTTTTTCCAAGTCCTCCCATGGAGTTGCATCTTTTACTTTAATCCCTATGAGGTCTGGTGAAACAACTGGTTAATCGATAAGTGTTAGAGAGATTACTGCATCAAATCGCTTACTTTGAAAATCATTTAGTTAAATGTTACAATCACGAAAAATTCGAAGCTGACGTGATCCAGCATATTCAAGTTAATTCCCGACAGTTTATAAATCACAATTCTATTCGCTCGGCTCAGCTTTGTTACATGGTTCATTCGGCCTGTTGTATATGGATTTCAACGTATGTTGAGACAAGAAGTGGGCCCGCAGCTGCACCTTGGACACATGCTGATAAACCTGAAATCTGTACCCATATGGTACCTATGATGGCACTTTTGGTGAGAATAAGAGAGTAATACAGAAAGACATCTATTCAGTCTGTGAGCATTTTCTGTTGTGCGGTAGTTAATGGTATTTACGCATTTTCTTGGTGAGTATTAATCTTTCAATGATAATGATAACGAACAAGTAAAAAAATGCCCTAAGTTTCTTCAAACTCTAACGAGTTTTCTGTACAGAAAATAGATCTATCTTTCGTTTGTCTCGGTATAATGATGTGCAAGCCGCGGCCAGTGAATCTTTAACCATGGCCCGTTGTGGCCTGTCCTATATCGTTGCCAGATGCACGATTATGGCTAACTATAACCTTAAATAAAATCAAAGCTATTGAGGCTAGGGGCTGCAGTTTGGTATGTTTGATGATTGTGGGTGGATGATCAACATACCAATTGGCAGCCTTATAGTCTCAATAGTTTTTAAGATCAGAGGGGCTAACGGACAGACAAAAGTTGGCACAATAGTTTTCTTTTGCAGAAAACTAAAACAATTCGGAAGGGACGAGAACTCTTCCCGCATTTTGGCTTCTTTTTGCTAGCTGTTCATCTGATTCATTCTATGAATGATGTTTATATTTATATTAAAGAGAGCTTTCCTGGATTTATGTGCCAGAAAATCTTCTCTTTATGCACGTCTTGTGAAGCCTTTTGATCATATCTGTGTGTAATCTCGCTACAATAATATACTTCACTTGTACATGAGATTTTATGATACATTATGTTCGAATGTAAGGAACTCTGTTAAATCAATTTGCATATGTTATTAACTCGCAAAGAAAGAAGCTAAAAAGCAAATAACTGACGTAGATGCTGAAATGGCAAACGCTGTGACCATTGTGAGAGGAATTATTAACACAATCCATAAGTTGTCAAATGCAATAATCGTACAGAACAAGAATGAACACCTGTTATAAAGAATTCTGGCCGTATGTGGGAATTTACGAACTCTAACGCCACTTGCCAGATTTTTTGTTTTTTTTTTTTTTGTTCCTGAATCATATTTGCTGAATATTCTATATACACTTCCTTAAAAAGAAATGTTTGTATTTCCTAAATACTGCGCTCAAAATTAACAAGATAATAACAAAATATTTCATGAGCGTTGTGAGTGAATTCTCGATTTCGATAACAGTGCATCGGTTCTTCATTCCTTGTCATTAATAAGTCTAAGTTCGATGGCAACACAAAGTAAAAGTACTCTACTTCCATTCACCATGCAAAGACGTAGTTTTCGCGTCTCACAGAATATGAATAATCGAATGACGAAGAATTCGGTGCCTTTCAATCCATTGAAGTTCGTAGGGGTGGAACTACATTTGCCCATGCGAATGCAGTTCATATCATAAGCTAGTAATGTTTTAAGCAAAGAGTTTTTTACAGTTGAAATCTATCTCAAGAGAGATAAGTAATAGTGAATGGTAAAAGGAAACAAACTTTGTTTGTGGCAATTATTTAAAAATGATTTCTTTGCCAACAATATGAAATATAACCAGAGTTATTCGTTAACATAACTTTTTACATTTCGAAAAAGCCGAAGTTTTAGTGTTCATTGGGCCTTTTAAGTTGTTTAGCATAATAATAAACATTGCAGGGTGGGGGAGCGTTATTCAAATACTGTCAAGTTCCTCTAGTTCACATAACAGAACATTGTCTGACAGGATTCGTTATGAAATACACCAGAAACCGTTATTTGAAGTGCGTCTCTGCAGTGAGCAGAAAGAAATGGAAAGAAACCTGTCGTTCTCAAAGTAACTAAGGTTAAATGCAAAAATATGTTGATAAATATAAATAAAAACCCAGTTAATTCAACTGATGCCACACATTCATACTCAGCAGCTTTTGTATGAATTTTAAATTTTCTAAGCTTTTTATTCTTCACCTCGTATTTAGGATTCGTGAATTTCTCACAACAGAAAGACCACAATAGAAAAAGAAGCATTTCCAAATGGGTTCGCCCAGGAGGATAAATGTTTTAGGTCCAGTGATCTTTCCGTCCTGTGACTGAATTTTCAGGTATTATTTTGTAAGCAGTGGCCTTGTTTTCTTTCTTGCTCCTCATTATCTATTTTCTTCTAGTTATAGTCTATTACTGGCTATTTATCGGCCTCCTTCCTTTCCTGCCTAACGTCTCTATCAAAACGTTAGTGGTCTTATTTAATAAGGAGAGTCTACAGAGTAAAAGAATCTATGGCAAATAACAAATGAAGAAAAAAATTTCCCGATTAAAAAAAATCACTTATCATTATTATAAATTTTCATCCACTCCTTTATGAAATTTATTTTGTTTTACACGAAAGAGAGGGGATACTACCTTTGCTTAAACAATATTGTGGTATCCTGAAACACTTCTAAAGCCTCGTGCCATCGCATATCAAAACCGGATCGCCTTCATGAAATGTTCAGAACCGAAGTCGAAGAAAAATGTATAGGTATATTTACCCAAGAGGTGGAAGTAGTAGATCAAGGGAAGAGTACAGTAATTGTCTTATGTGAGAATCAGAAGGGGAGAAGGACCATTTCGCAAACCCATGGCTAGCTGGATATCTCCCGGGAAGAAAACAAAATTTGGTTAATTATTTCAAATAATGGAGGAGATTCTGGAGAGGATGGAGGGTCGTTCAACGAAACCAAACATTGAAACGTAGTGTGACAATAGCCTAATTCTGAAGACACAGCGGGAAAAAGAAAATAGCCTGATAAAAGCAACGTTATAATAGAACGAAAAGGAACAAAAAATTAACAAAACAAGTGAAATGGAAATAAAGTTTTTCCAACAGGTATATTTTTCTTTAACAGTCTTCAGTGACGTTCGATACAAGGACTTATACACGAGGAGACAGAGACCGCGTTGTCTGTCCTTCATAATATCTTAAGAATCATTTTGAAAAGTTTTCTCTTCTCTTGGCGCTCTTGTCTGTGTTGTTTCCTCTCGTGCATATTTTTATCTTTCATTTCTCGGACAGCTCAGAAGACCGTGGAACCAGTATAAGTTTTGCTCTTATTTTTTTCTCTTCTAAAACTTGCAACGTTTTATCATTATTTATTTCTACTCATTGTTTCTCCACTTTAATGGAATTAATATTAGTGACATAAAGAAAGATTTAATTGCTTTTTTATTCTGTGTTTATAAGGTTGCAAGATATACTGTAATATTATGAACGATTTTCATGGATATGTAAGCTAGCATAACAGCAGTACGTGAGGAAAAGAACGAGATACTTTCATTCATCCATGATAGTACTTCACTGAAGTTTTCATAGGTTTAGCAGTGACGTCAAGCCAACAGAAGCGATATGGTTTTTTTTCAAAACATAATATACTTTATTATGATGAAAAACTTTGAATGTAATGAAAATATCATGGGAAATTATCTTAGGGCATTTGTATAATTCTTTCAAGGCACAACTTCTATAAATTTAAAGCTACACAAGATACATTATACTTCCTCTTCAACAAGCCTTGATATGACTGAAATTGTAAATCTTTGGCCATCTCTATCTGTTTTTAATTTTCTTGTATCGAATATTATACTAATACACTCGGTAGAACGGGAAAGAAAAAATGCTGGTACGAGAAAATTCCTTCAAGTCCTCGTAAAAGCGACCTGGCTAACATCACCATGTTACACTAAAGTATGGCGTAAAGCGACTGGTCAAACCAAAAGTCCAGCAACTGTATCACTAGAAGCGCACGAGTGCCGGCGAGAATCGCCGAGTGCCCTAACGAATTTTTGCCGAGTACTCCCACTAGCGATGACTTGAATGCTGAGTCAGGCAAACAACGAAAATTCTGTTGTTAATCAAGGACTGATAAGAGAAACATCAAGAGCACTTCATCTTTTTTAATGATAATTAAGTTTTAAAAAGCTTCCGTAAAGAACGTGTAGGTAGAGGAAAAAAGAAATTATGATTCTTGTAGCAGATGGAGCGATCCGATAACCTGAAAGAAAGCGGCACTGGAGTTGAAGAGAATAGTCTAGGAAACAAGCAATGCGATGTACATCAGAAAATATTGAACAGGGCCAAGGTGGAAATAAAGCAGTAGCAAAGTAAAGCTTCAAACTAAGAATTGAGGGAAAAAAAGGAGTAATTCTGAGAGAATAAGCAAACACTGAACTGGTTTTATAACTACGGAACACATAACTACAGATAGAAAATTGGAATCGATGGCAGGAACTGCAAATCAATAAAAATTGAATAAAAAATTGTTCATCAAAAAAAGTTATGCATCGGCTGAATTGAGAAGCCGTTTCTTTAATGAAAGAAAAAATAAAGACCAACTAAAAGGAAAACAAAGGGTCATGAGTAGCAAATAAAATATAAGCGAGGCTCATTTAACTGCTGAAGAAGGGGATGCGCTATTAACTTACTCAGTAAAGGAAATTCGTATGAATTAACAAATCTTATGAAAAGTGATATTCACCATGATTAACATTAGTCACTGACAAAATGAAAAATTACAAATTGAACAAATAATATAAACTAAAGGAGACATTCTCAACATCACTGCCACCAACAGAGACAGAAGAAGAAAGCGGGAGTGTGGATGTTATCGCCACTATGAACGTATGAGAGAGAGAAAGCGGGTAACTGATATTCCTACTAACAACACTATATTCAATAACAACAGAGAGAGAGAGAGAGAGAGAGAGAGAGAGAGAGAGAGAGAGAGAGAGAGAGAGAGGGAATGAAGTTTTCTGGGTCCCATTTGCTACTACTGACCTGTCAAGGCGAAGACGTCCATTGACTAATAAAGTTCTTAGCAATACATCTGAATTTGCCTCCACTCCTGCGGTGCTCTCATGTCTGTCTTCAGGTTGTTACATTAGAGTGCTCTCTCTCTCTCTCTCTCTCTCTCTCTCTCTCTCTCTCTTTCTCTTCTCCTCCCTCCTGTCTCAATCACTGAACTGAATGGTAAAACTGTTTGATTTGTCTGAAACATTAGACAGAGAAATTGGTTTAGATTTTGAAGGTTTGGGAGCATTTACTATGTCTGCCTAAAAATACATTTCCTGTTATTAGTTGTGAGATGTTATTTTGTTAAATGATGTACCTTGAGTTAAAATAGGAAAAAAATATGGTTGGCAAATTATTAGGGTGCATATAGCTGGCATTCAGTTTGCATTCAGTTTGTGCAAGACCTGGGACAGTCTTATAACTCTAGCTGTTGAGGTTAGGCTAGTACACAGAGCCATATAACTTTACATGATACGGACAATATTCCATTTATTCCAGCATTTGTCGTCCTAGCAAAATCTGCTTTTTCTGCCTCCTAAAAACTTTTCCTTCTTTGAATGCTAGATACTGAACTTTTATCATTATCCCCACGTGATCACACCACCACATTTATCAGCCTTTCCAGGTGTTCTACTAGCGACTCACCAACGGTCCTCCATCTTTCCTCTCATTCGCATGAGCATCCACTCATGTCCATAAATGAGAGTTAGCTAATTAACCTGTTCCTGTATCACAAAAGCTGCTGTCACAGACCGAGTTCCTGCGACCCTCCTTGCTTCGCTTTCCACTTCCCTGATTCTTCTTTGCTCTTACTTCCATCACCAGATCTTTCTGGCTATCATCAACTCCTATGAGAGGATTCTGTTAACTGAACTAATAAGTTACTCCTCTCACGTGAGTCTGACGTTGATGACCATTGGCTTTGTAACGTCAGCGCTTCATATTAATAACAAATCAAAATTTGGGCAGCACTTCCTTATTTTATGACCAGTCCATGGTTGCTTTTACCACCAGCTAACGCTATTAATAATCCATTCTTTATGTACTATTTTTTTTACTGTTCCACAAAAAAAGTGCATTTCCTGTCTTTTCATAAAATCTTACATCATCACCCATAAAAATACTTACATCTTAGAGACAAAACACATTCCTTAGACTCAGAATAATCTATATCAGTTCAGACAACAAATTATGAGAATGTTCTCAGATTGTTCTTTACTTTGAGTGACTTAAAGAGCCCCAGAAGCAAACACAAAAGTTTCAATTTCTGAGCTGAGCAGAGTCAAGAATTGGTTAGACTATTGGTTTAAAATCATTTAAGCGAGATACGTTCTTCTACAACCTTCTGCAAAGTTACTCTTGTGAAATTAATTTTCAAATATGAAATATGAATGGAGAAAAAGATTTGTTATGCCATCCGTTTAATATTATGCCAATTTGTTTTACAAGATGAAAATTTCTCATGTAAAATTTTTTTAGTGCCGACATTTGTGAAGAATAATTTGGGAGTTTTCTAAATTAAAACAAAGCATAAGAATCAATTCATTCAAGATTTATCCCACCAAAAATTATTACTTAATCAGATATTGAGCTTTAATTCTCTTTGCCCTTCCTTTTCATTTCTAAAGATTAATTTCTTTCTTTCATCTCGGTATTCTACAGCTTATCATTCCTTTGGTTAAATGACGAGAAATCACACAGGTCTTTTTAGGCTACAGTCTTTCTGTTTGCTAATTTCCTTTTCTTATACCATATGCATTAGGGAAACCAGAGGATATTAAATGCAAATAAAAGGGAAAGGGGTTGAGGGTAAATCATTTGTTTAAAGGTGAGAAATCACTGAGTTTCTGACGCAAGGGTATTTATTTACTTTGTTTATTTCCTTTATACCAACTATATTATGAAATGGAAGTATGGATATCAAACGCAAATAAAAGGGAAATGGCTTAGCAGTTAAAGTGAATTGTTTACATAGTCTGTGTGGTGTGAGCTGGGTTGAAATGCCAACAAATGCGAAGAAAAGCAAAGTAGATAAAAGATTAATGAAATTTAGAGGATGGATCAATGTCGTGAGAACCTGTCATGCTGAAATAATGAAGAACGGTAGGTTAATGAAAAGACTAAATAATTCAGAAACGTAGGAAGGAAAGAGTGCCGAAAAAGTGGCTCGGAAAAAGCAAAGAAAGGAAAGGCTTCAGCACTCAGGAAGTGCGATAGTTAGTGCAACAAAACTAAGGTGAATGGAGAATACTCTAAGAATACAAAGGGGCCTCACCACCATTCATCTGTCGAAGTACAGTTGTAGTAGTAACTATCGTAACACAACTCTGTGATCCTCTCACAGTAATGGTTAAGTTTCCTCAGTTATATATATATATATATATATATATATATATATATATATATATATATATATATATATATATATATATATATATATATATATATATATATATATATATATACATATTTCTATTCGACTCTCTTCCTTGCTCCTTGATCAAATAATAAAAAAAATTGGTCTTTTGTTAAAGAGGGCAAACAATGTAGGCTGTTTTCAATTTAGCAGTGTTTTCGACTTAAACTTCGCCAACGGCCGAGACTTTAGCTCATAGGGATACAGTTTTGCTAGGCTAGACCTTAGTTATTCTGTTCTTAAAACCCAATTTTATATATATATATATATATATATGTATTAATAATTGCATGTAAATTATTCGTAATTTGAATTTATTCGTGACTTTAACGTAGTTTTTTCTTTTGTTTTGCTCAGTCACGAGAGGCTGAATTAAGGTCTTTTTTCCCCCACCACGAGTTTTTCTGTATTTAAGTGGTACCTCGCCCATGAGTGTTTTTTTTTCTATCTTTTTCATGTATTGGTCGTTCGACGGCTTGCTTGTTATCCCGTTCTCACATATATTGTGGGATCCTTTTGGGCGAGTATGTGGGGGTTTGCTCGGCTGTTTCATACTGGAAAAACAGCTTTTACCTACGGCTTTACGTTGGCAGTATCTTGGAAGAGTTAGATCATGGCCTTGGAGGATTGTTTGTAGGACACCTTGGTGCTTTGCCATGATCCTTCACCTACAGAGGACTACCTCTGCTTGGTCCTGTACGGTGGTTACGCTCCCGTGCCTCCAGGAGTTCCCACTGCTTTTCCTGCCTTACCTGCGCTACTTGCAGGTGTGATATTGGGGCTCTGCTCTCACCACTGCAGCCGTGCTTGTCCTTCATAGTTGTGGCAAGGCTTACTCTGTATGATACACGTGGTAAGGGCATATGAATGATTTATTTCTTCTTTGGGACGCCACTGACGCGTGTCAGTTTTCACCCTGCCAGTGTGTAGTGTTTCTTTGTGCCTTTTGGACAGCCTTATTACTGCGTTACTTCAGTACTCCTCGCCAGCATCGATTTATATATATTCCTTATGGCATCGTTGGTTATTAGTGTAAATATTAGTTGATTATTAGTGTAAAAATTAGTTTTTTGTTGGATATTGTATAAATTGTAGGAATAGATTTAAGGTTCTTTTCTGTCTTTTTTCTCTTACCGTCGTGTGCTAGAGTTAATTACGTCCTAGTGTGTCAATTTAATTCCTACCTCTTCCTAATTTCTTTCCCTTCGACTTCATGAGCAAAAATTAGCTTGGCGAATGACGGTAGTATCTGTGTATTGTTGTTAAATATGTTTCTAACCGCCCCCCTCCCGAAATATTCAGCTTTTCTGGGAGTGTTTGATTTATTCTTTTCCATTACCTTCCTCATCCATTTCTCTCTCTCTCTCTCTCTATCTATATCTGTACACACACACACACACAATGCACACACAAACACACACACACACACACACACACACACAATAATAATAATATTATTATATATATATATATATATATATATATATATATATATATATATATATATATATATATATATATATATTCAATACATTTGTAACTGATCCAATTGACCAAATTATTTCCCTTTTCATATGCTTTTATTTAGCTTAAGCTTTTTTGGTTCGTTTGTTTGTTTGTCTGGTCAAATCTGTAACTCAATTTTACCTGTTCCTCTGCCTGATGAACTTGAAATTTTGCATGGTTACTTCCAAGTTCAGGACAATACAACCTGATGATCAGTAGGTCAGCAGTGACCTCTAGTGACCCTCCAGTGAACTCTCCCAGCACCTCAGGATTTATATGAAACTCTTCGGATTTTTCATACCTTCTTTGACTCGGCAGAATAAGTTATAACTCTACGGATTTTTCAAACCTTCTTTAAGCTTGACAGGATATCAATTTCGTTAGCTACAATCACAAATCGGATACAATTTCTGTCAAAATTAAAAAGTATAAAATAAAAAAAAAATGAAACAAGCTTTTATTAAAAGTTCTAAAAAGTGAAAAATAATTTGAGACACGCCAGGATTTTCTTACAGTTAATCATGTCTACAAAAATAAAAGCGTGGACGCCAAATATACCCACTCTTTTATTTTGTAGACATGATTAATTGTAAGAAACTTGGTATTTCCAAAGTTGGCTTTACTTTTAGTATAATTTAATAAAAGTGTTTTAAAAAAATATTCTTAAAATTTTTATTCTTTTCAAATTCAGTGAATATTTAACTTAAATGCACCAAAATTATCGGTGTGTTTGAACTGACTGAAACTCACTCAATGAAAACTGAGCCCAGGAAAGATTAAAGAATCCTTATAAAAAACTGAACAGAAATAACACACAGGAGAGAGAGAGAGAGAGAGAGAGAGAGAGAGAGAGAGAGAGAGAGAGAGAGAGAGAGAGAGAGAGAGAGAGAAAATGGATGTACGCATGACAAATCATGCACTATGGAGAGGAAATGTTTCATGAAAAAGAGTGACACACCGGGTAACTACTTGACACTAACCAGCATTACACCATAGATGATTTTGTATCCTGAAAACATTACTTACCGGATTGTTTACTACAGATGTGGTCATTGTTTCCAAAAAAGCATTTTGAAAATTCATCACCGCTACATCTTGAAGAATAAGTTTCATTGACAAAGGTTTACTTTTGAATTTAAAACCCAATATAAAAACAACTAAGCATAGACGGTAATTTCTATGTTCGAATATCTGCAACTTAATCACATCATCCGTTTTTAAATAGAATCTTCTTCGCAACGACAATTTTTCTAAAACAAAAAATTCTGTGTATCCGATCAACGAAATCAATAGGAAGCGTTATATCATCCTTGCAGGAAACCTTCCTGAAGAGACCAGTGGTAGCAGATTCCTGAACTATAAAAAACCGGGATCGGTTTACAATGAAAATGTTTCTATGAAATTCTTCTAGAAGGATTTGGGCAAACAGTTAACTAGTTCAAATGCAACAAAATAAAAGCTGGATGAAGTTATACAGGTTCTAAAAATAGTGAAGCAACTACTAAGAAACCCTGTGCATGGAATACATACTGACCTAACAAAAACACCAAATAAACAATCACAAACTGGCAAGTAGAATAATACACGGTAGAGACTTGGAACCATCATTGATTAGCCTTGTAATCTGTATCAATTACTGATAAAGGTGTAGATGCGAACGGGATTTTGTTACAGTCTTTAGCTATAAGCAACTGTACTAGTATCTGAATAACAACACGGTTTTTATGGCACGAAGCGACATTTGTAGAGGGTAACTTATGTATAAGTTTGCACTGCCATTTACAGCGTTGACCCAACAGTGAAACGACATGACAGAGGAAAACTCAAATCACAAATTTGGTGAATGACCTTGAGTAGTGCATAACCTTGCAGACGCGTGAGCGTGATAGGTGCTCTTCTTCCTGCGATGAGTAGTCATTGATAAAACAGGAACCACCCAGTGCGATGCCATTGAGAATCGACAGAGAGAGAGAGAGAGAGACAGAGAGAGAGAGAGAGAGAGGAGAGAGAGAGAGAGAGAGAGAGAGCCAGACGGCAAATTGAAGGTTAGTGTCTTGTTGTGGATGAGGGCTTTATGAAATTACCATGAGATATGATTTTTTTATACCGGATGGACACGGCTCTTGAAATTAGCTTAATTGCGAGACAAAAATACGAAAGATCTTACACAAATAACAGGAAGTAACCATCTTCCAGTTACGTGCTATCTAAATATAGCAAGTTTTTTTTATTAGGTGTATCTTTTAAAGAGGCAGAGACTTCAAAGCAGCCGAAATCAAGCTGGCTCACAGCAAGAATAAAAGGAGACATGTTAAAGTAATCGTGTAGCCGTGTACACACACACACATATAATTTATATCTATCTATCTATCTATCTATCTATCTATCTATCTATATATATACATATATATATATATATATATATAGTTATATATATATATATATATTATATATATATATATATATATATATATATAATCAGAAAGCTACAAACGTCCCTTAATATCCAATTCACTCTACCTCGGAAGTAATATATTTTCATATATGTTACCGAAGGGGAATTTTAAGTTGATAATAAGTCCACCGTCCCGTGGGATCGAACCAGCGACGGACGAGGAATCAGGACTACAGTGACGCACTAACGAAATCGGCCACAAGAGAGGTATAAGTGAATAACATCTCCCGTCAACTCACCCGTCGAACTCAGGTGTTTTGCGTTTGGAGACGATATCCACCCACCTCTGCCATGTTGACCGTGTAGTGCGTTTGTCGCACGTAGCCATATTATGACTATTTATCACATCACCGTGATTCATATACAATCAGAAAGTTACAAACGTCCTTTAATATCCAATTCACTCTACCTCGGAAATAATATATTTTCATATATAATATCAAGGAATTCTTTGCTGATAATAAGTCCACCGCCCCGGGATCAACCAGCGACGGATGAGGAATCAGGACTACAGTGACAAAAATTAACGAAATCGGCCACAAGAGGTATAGGCGAATAACATCTCCCGGCCAACTCACCCGGCCGTAACTCAGGTGTTTTGGCGCTTGGAGACGATATCCACCACCCTGCCATGTTGACCGTAAGGCGCGCTTGTCGACGTATTACAGTTATGACTATTTAGTCACATCACCGTGATTCATAATCAGAAAGCATGAACGTCTTCTTACCGTCTGGTTCACTTCTACCGGACAATATATTATATACCGAAGAAGAACATCGTCCGGCATCGGAACAGCGACGATCCAGGAATCGTGAGCCACAGAAGATATTCGGTTTAGTCGTCGACAAAGAGAGGTATAAGGCGAATATCACTCCGGCCGAACTGTGGTGTTTTATGCTTGGAAGATTTTGTTATTCACTACCTTTCAGCCATAAGCCGACGCAAGTGCTTAAAATGCATCGTAGTTGGCTATTACGTATTTATCATATCACCGTATCTTGTTAACAGAAAAGTTACAAACGTCCAGCACCAATTACTTACTCCGAAATAATATATGATAAATACCGGCTGAATTTGTTGATAATAAAAGTTCACATTGCGCCGACGAATCAGATCAACAGCACGCACTAATCGCCAATAAGCAGAGGCAAACACCTCGCCACTGCCGGTCCTGCGTTTATGCTTGAGACGAGCACACTCACCTTTCAAATACGTTGACCTGCAGGCGTTATCGCACGCAGTTGATATTATGACACTGAGTTTATCATCGTCGCGACTACAGCGCTGTCAGAAAAGCAAGTTAAAATTTGGTCATTCGCTCACTTCGCCGGAAATAATATATTACATAGCGTCGTCGGGCAATTTAAGTTGAGCAATTATCGTCGGCTCGCACGACGATCAGATAACGAAATCGGCCACAGGCGTAGCGCAACACCGTCGTTCCTTCCGTCGAATATGTTTTGCGTTGAGACGACACTACCTGTCTTCGCGCCATGTGCCAATCGGCGTAGTGCTTAAAACGCGACGTATTATGATTATTACATCGTCGCGATTCATGCACCAAAGAGTACATAACGCCCTTGGTCACCAATTACTACTCGAAATAATATATTACAGCAGTCGGTATGTAAATTTTTAAGTTGATAATAAGTCCACCGTCCCGTGGGATCGAACCAGCGACGGACGAGGAATCAGGACTATGGGACGGTGGACTTATTATCAACTTAAAAATTCCCCTTCGGTAACATATATGAAAATATATTATTTCCGAGGTAGAGTGAATTGGATATTAAAGGTGATCGCTTCAGCTTTCGATTGTATATGAATCACGGTGATGTGATAAAATAGTCATAATATGGTTACGCATGGACAAAACGCACTACGACGTCAACATGGCAGGTGTGGGTGGATATCGCCTCCAAACGCAAAAATGACCTGAGTTCGACGGGTGAGTTGACGGGAGATGTTATTCACTTTCTATATACCTCCTCTCTTGTGGCCAATTTCGTTAGTGCGCCATCAGGTCCTGAATTCTCGTCCGCCGCTGGTTCATCCCACGACCTGTGGGACTTATTATCAACTTAAAATCGTAAATATATATGAAATATATTATTTCGAGGTAGAGTGAATTGGATATTAAAGGACGTTTGTAGCTTTCTGATTGTATATGAATCACGGTGATGTGATAAATAGTCATAATATGGCTACGTGCGACAAACGCACTACACGGTCAACATGGTAGAGGTGGGTGGGATATCGCTTCAAACGCAAAACACCTGAGTCCACGGCGAGCTGATCGAGATGTTATTCACCCATATACCCTTGTATTGATTCCCGTTAGTGCGTCACTGTAGCTTCCGATTCCTCGTCCGTCGCTGGTTCGATCCAAGGGACGGTGGACTTATTATCAACTTAAAATTCCCCTTCGGTAACATATATGAAAATATATTACTTCCGAGGTAGAGTGAATTGGATATTAAAGGACGTTTGTAGCTTTCTGATTGTATATGAATCACGGTGATGTGATAAACAGTCATAATATGGCTACGTGCGACAAACGCACTACACGGTCAAAGTTGTTTCACACACCTCTATAAGGATTAAAGTAAAAGATGCAACTCCATAGGGAGGACTTGGAAAAAGGATTATTCATTTCTCCATTGACGACCATTTTTCCATAAAAAGAATAATTTGGGTAACTGTTGCACCAGAGGATTTTCTTATCACAGGCTGGATTTACATTCTCAGGTTTTCAGAAATGAATGCCTTAGTTTAATGACTCACTTTTAGACAAACTCTCTCTCTCCACACACACACACACACACCTGTATAATATATATATATATATATATATATATATATATATATATATATATATATATATATATATATATATATATATATATATATATATATATATATATATATATATATATATATATATATATATATATATATATATTTACATACATACATACATACATACATATATATATATACATACACACACATACACACATATATATATATATATATATATATATATATATATATATATATATATATATATATATGTGTGTGTGTGTGTGTGTGTGTATTCTTGATACATCTCATAAGAATAAAAAGAGTTCCAGGATAAAACATAAAACTGAAAAAAAAGGTAAAATATAGAACAACCAAAAGCCTAACCAAGAAGCAAATGGTCCACAGTCAAAACTACATTCATAGGATAATTACTACAAACAGAAATGAAACTACTATTACATAGTTACTAAGTTTTCGACAATACATTTCGCAAGCCAGTTATCTACCTTATATTGTCCATTGCTAATATTAAACACACTACTTGACTTAGGTTTTATTATGCTAGATTCTGTAATGTTTCTTTTAATAATATCTCTACAAATTAAATTTCCTTTTAATTTTTTCAGTTTATTGTATGATCAAAATTGTTCATATGCAGAAAGAGGGCACTCGATGTATTTCCTACACGTTCACAGTATTTATGTTGATTTAATCTTGACGCCAACAGTTAACCACTTTGACCAATTAATTTTTCGTTACAATCTCTACATGAAATTTCGTATATGCAACCTGTCTATAAATGGGGAGAGCTTTTTATCAAAATTGTTCCCACAGACTGAGTGTTACTAAAAACAACATTAACATTAAAAACTTTACACATTTTTGGCAAAGAAAGAAACCCGCAGTCAAAAGGTAAAAGAAGCAAATTACAACGATCAAAAGTTTGTACCTGGTCACAGGCATAAAATGTTTTCTTTGCCTTTCTTAAAACAACATCAACAACAACATGTTGGGTAATTCAGTTTGAAAGCAATATCATAAATCTGTATAATCTCGTCTTCTAAAAATTCTGGACAACAAATTCTTAATGCTCTTAAAAACATTGAAGAAAATACCGAGAGTTTAACTTTCAAATGATGATTGAGTAAAAGTATATATATATATATATATATATATATATATATATATATATATATATATATATATATATATATATATATATATATATATATATATATATATATATATATATTGTGAGGATTGAATAATAGCAAAGGATTTTGACGAAAATAAAAAAAAAATCTTGAAAAATAAAAATTTTAAAATATATAATAATGAAATGAAATGAGAAGAACTAAGTATTTGTACAATTATTTGTATAATCTGTGTGTTTGACAATAAGCAGCATTGTTTTTAAGATTCAAATAATTTGGACGGTATAATCTTGGCTGTTATTAATTCACTAAAGGAGGCGGAAGCAGATGCGGCATTTACTTTCTGAATGACTCACTCTGTTTTTGCAATTTTGTTCTATCTTCCAACGGTAAGTTTCTCAAGATCCAACTTCAGTTCGTGGGGAATGAAAGTAGTCCTAGTCACGGTTGAGCTATATCAGGTTAGCCGACGCGCAGGGTACCTGTCTGACAGTCGACGGCGTGACGTCACGCTTTAGACGGGAAGGGAAAGGAGGAGATACAGATTACGAATCAGGCAGAATGTTCTTGTTTGTCAATGAAGTTGAAGATCATTTCTTGAGGCTAACACTGGGCCTATACACCTGGGATTTCTTTATTTGACCTCGGGACACTGACAGGCCATAAGCAGATCAACTTACTCACACTAACTTTCCCTTCAAAACACCCTCCCTTAGTATGGACTTTCAGTCAGCTGTAAATCAGAGCACCAGACAAACGTCCAAGAACATACAGGGAAGGAGTTTTGCGGGAATTATGCCTAGTAATTGTGCAGTTTACGGATGCTTTAATAATAGCAGAAATCGTTCAGATGTTCGATTTTTTAGATTTCCAAGAGACGACGAATTTAGGAAGAAATGGATAAATGCCTGCCGTCGTGATGATAAGGTCAATACCAACAATGCACTCGTCTGTTCAGCACATTTTACTGCAGAAGACTATATCGATGACATGAAGTCTCGATTGCTTGGTATTGAAAGCCCAAGAAACAAAAGGCTGCTGAAAGCACATGTAGTACCATCACTGAATCTTCACACCCAAAGGTAAGTCCTGTTGTGTCGTTAAAAATCCTGCTTACATGTGCATACCTATTTGTATATATTACGCACAGTCACATTCTCTCTCTCTCTCTCTCTCTCTCTCTCTCTCTCTCTCTCTCTCTCTCTCTCTCTATATATATATATATATATATATATATATATATATATATATATATATATATATATATATATATATATATATATATATATATATATATATATATGTATACATATATTCACACTGACACACACATGCAGACACACTTATACACATAGTGCGTAGGTGTGAATTGTTTTTGTTAGTCACATTCAAAAATTCATATCATTTTCCTTTCATTTCAAAAGATTGCGGTTTAACTAAAAACTCTGAAGATCGATTCAAGAGAGCAGAAAAGCGAGGGATGAAGAGAACTGTGGAAGATCTTCTGGAAGATGAAAGCGTAGCATCACTAGACAGACCAAGTACCGTTGAAACAGAAGACAGCCCAGCTGCAATTGAAGAAAATATTTTGGTAACTCATTTAGAAACCGTAGGAGGTATGCCTGTTAGCAATAGCATCGAAAACGATAATTTTGCATTGTCACACGACTTATGTAAAAGGGAAATTTCAAAGTTAAAAGAAAAATACAGATACTGGGGGCAGAAATCAAATCTTTGCAAGCCCAAGTGCAACATCTCAAGGAAAGGAATGACATTAATATTAAAGTTCAGATAAAAGATATTTTAAAACCACTTTTCAGTATGACTCAGATAGATGCACTTTTAAATAAAAAGAAATCCAAGCATTGGACAGTAGATGACATATCGTCTGCTTTTACCTTAAGAAGTATAAGTCCAAAATGCTATATATAGTTATTTGCGGGATATCAAAGGGTTTCCTTTGCCTTCAACAAGCACCCTTAATGAGAGAGCTAGAAATTTTCCTTGCGAACCAGGTGTACCAACGTCAGTTTTGTCTTTGATGAAAACTAAAGCTGAAGCTTTGACTGTAAAAGAGAGGCTTGCGGTAATGTCATTTGATGAAATGAGCATCACAAAACAGTATAGTTATGATAAGGGAATGGGCAGGCTATATAAACCTAATGGAAACGTTCAGGTGATAATGATTAGGGGTTTAATTGGTAAATGGAGACAACCGATCTTTTATGATTTTGATAAATCTTGCGTACATGAAATGTTGATGGGAATAATTGAGGCAGTAGAGAATGCTGGGTATCCTGTGACTGCAATCGTGCATGATCTTGGGCCAAGCAATGTAAAATTATGGAAGCACTTCGGGATAGACCCAGTAAACTGTAAGCGTGTGTCAATCAAAAATCCGTGTCATAATAGGGAAATATTCTTATTTGCAGATGTCCCACATATGATAAAATTAATAAGAAATCACTTCATAACTAAAGGGTTTTGTTTTGAAGATGGAACGCTGATCTCTGATTCTTGTGTTAGGAAATGCTAAGTAATACTCATACAGAATATGGTCTAGATTATAAGATCAGTGAAATTCATCTAAACTTACAAAACACTGACCTTCAGCGAGTTAAGTATGCTGTACAGCTGATGTCAAACAGCTGTGCTAAGTCTGTTGAGTATTTAGGAGAGAGAGGACTGCTAGAAAGATACTGCAGAATTCATTTCAATGGTTAACGATTGGTTCGATCTTATGAATTCATCTAATATGATTGAGACGTTAAAGCACGAAATGCTTATGGAACTGACTTAAAAACCAGAAAATCTTTTGTGTAAAGTCACTGATGTCATGACAAAAATGCGAGTATGCAACGCAAGGTCAAGCAGTCTCTATAGTTTTCAAAAGGGAGTCATTTTATCATGTCACTCACTTATGGGCCTATACGAGATGTTAGCCAGTGATTATGATGTTGCATATATATTGACTAGAAGGCTAAACCAGGACGTATTAGAGAATTTTTGATGTTGCAGACAGATGAGTGGACTCATGATCATCCCGGTGCTGTAAGCTATAAATATAGAATGAGAAAGCTGCTTTGGGAAAAAATGTTGCCCTAATCAGCAATAACACAAACATAAATAAAGAGCATGAAAATAGCGATTGCTTAACAAATGAGTTAGCATTAACGAATGCAACAAACAATGTGAGAAATTATAATGACCGCGAGCTTGCATTAGAGATTTGCCTAACTAGCCATATTTTCAAAAATTCGGAATTAGATATAGAATGTGAAACTGATATTGCAAAAAATTTAGGTGACGACATGGATGATTTGACAGCAGATCCGAGTAACACAAAATTGATATCTGATGTCATAGAGGAAGAAAGTTTGCGACATATAGGGGGTTACATAGTGAACAAATTTTCGATGAAGTATCCGCATTTAGGTCTCAAAGTGGCTGGCTGTCAAAGTGACGAAAATTCCTGGGTTAAAAAGATTAACACAAGTCAACTACATTTACCGTCTGAGGCCTTTTTTCACACTTAAGTTTCATGAGAGAGGTTTTCAAAGCCATTCATGGCGAAAGTCTTAGGGAGGGAAAACATTGTATAAAACGCTAGCTTGAAATGAAATTAGCCATAAATGAATCTAAAATTAATTCAGTGGGCTTTCATCTCCCAGATGATGTAATTTATTTTTGCCAAGCTATGTGTATTTTTTAGAATAAGATATCTGAATAAAAAAGATTGACATAGAAAGAAAGAAAAATAAATTATGCAATAAAATGGAAAATAAGCTCAATAAGATTAAAAATAAATTATTTTGTAAGAATTAGTTAATTTTTCTAGTAGAGTAATATGCACTGTTTTTAAAGTTCAGAAACATGGCTTTGATGTTTTTTACTCAATAATGTTGTTAGTTGATAAAGTAATATTTCTAAGTTATATCTAGTTTTCAGACCCTTTTCATGAACTAAGATAATTTTGTAAGTTAGAGTAGATTATTTTTCGATTAGAGTAATATGCACTGTTTTTAAAGTTCAGAAATATGTCTTTGATTTTATTCAATAATGTTGTTAGTGGATAAAGTTTTATTTCAAAGTTACATCTAGTTTTAATACCCTTTTCATGAACTAAGATAAAATAAATTGTATGTATATATATATATATATATATATATATATATATATATATATATATATATATATATATATATATATATATATATATATATATATATATATATATATATATATATATATATACATACCTACATGCATACATACATACGTGCATATATGCATGTACTGTATATGTATATATAAGAAAAAGGAAACTGTAAATCGCTGCAGGAAACTGGCAACCCACTGAAGGACTCGTGACGTAGTGCGCAGATCGCTTGAATTTTGGTAAACAAATCGGTTAACCTGATATAGCTCAACCGTGGTCCTAGTGACTATGGTTTTACTGTGTACTCACAACGCAAACAAACGCTCTTTATAAAGGATCCAAAGCGTTTTGCCGTTATGCATGTCAAGGCATCTTCAGTCCAGATGAGTAAGACTGGCAGGTGGCTGGTTTAGATAAAGTTGCCTTATGACATTTCCAGTCGTAACTGCAAGCGTAACCAGTGCCGTAACCTGCGCTCTCTCTCTCTCTCTCTCTCTCTCTCTCTCTCTCTCTCTCTCTCTCTCTCTCTCTCTCTATTCAAATTTCTCCTTCACAACTCCTCAGGCAAAGACACAGACTGTCCTTAAAGTCTATCAATATTATTCCTTATCCATTACGTCCACTTTGTATTAGTTCAAGGAAAAATTCTCACGAGCATTTGCTGATATAGTATGCACACAAAATGAACAAGCATAAAAGATGATGAATTAAAAACAAGCTTTACATTATAATCATTTGAAAATCCTTTAACAAAAGCGAACTAGATAATCAAACTTTCACACAGATACATTTTGCAGTGTGAAATCGCACTTACAAATTTGAATGTATACTTTACTGCCATGGCAACAGGATTTTTTCCGAAATTAGAAGATTATCATCATCATTATTATAAACCATTACAGCAGAGAACCATAAAAAGTAGGCATAGATATAACCAGCTTACAATACGTAGTCTCAAAGAACAAAATTACAACGTTGCACTTACGTTCCAACTTCTTTTATGATCTATGCGTCCAAATTGCTAATGCCCGCACTCTTGCTTGAAAGACTGGCGTTTGGTCCTGTTGGGAGCCAGAAATTTATATATATATATATATATATATATATATATATATATATATATATATATATATATATATATATATATATATATATATATATATATATATATATATATATATATAAATATATATATACATATATATATATATATATATATATATATATATATATATATATATATATATATATGTATATATATATATATATATACATATATATATATATATATATATATATATATATATATATATATATATATATATATATATATATATATATATATATATATATATATATATATATATATATATATATATATATATATATATATATATATATATATATATATATATATATATATATATATGTATATATATATATATATATATATATATATATATATATACATATACATATATATATATATATATATATATATATATATATATATATATATATATATATGTGTGTGTGTGTGTGTGTGTGTGTGTGTGTGTGTGTATAGATACATACTGTACATACTGTACATATATAGACAGATATATGTGCATGTTTTTGCATTGATTAGGGTAAATATATAGATTTCCCCTTTCTTTATCTGTATTGATTTTCTCAAGAAACTCTCGCCATGATCAACGCTCGGCCCAATCGGAGCCTTTACTTCTTCAGGCGATCGCTCAGGATTTCCTATGGGTCTCTTGAGAGTCGTTAGGGGAATAGGATGGCATCCGTTTACATCAGGATCCTAATAATGATAAGAAAACTCTCTCTCTCTCTCTCTCTCTCTCTCTCTCTCTCTCTCTCTCTCTCTCTCTCTCTCTCTCTCTGCATTCGGTAAAATTAAAATACGTTCTCTTCTTATTGCCGTTAATGTTCTTGAAGTAGCACAGTAGGTAGGCGTATGACGCACTGACTTACAAAAAAGAAAATTGTCTCAGCTAGTGGAGTCGGTAAAGATTATATATATATATATATATATATATATATATATATATATATATATATATATATATATATATATATATATATATATATATATATATATATATATATATATATATATATATATATATATATATATATATATATATATATATATATATATATACATATATATATGTGTGTGTGTGTGTGTGTGTATTGTCATGATCATAAATCACCTCTCCTCTTAAGAGTGCAATATTCCATTAAAATAAAGGTGGATGAGTTAATAACACCACTGACTAACAAAGAAATATTTCTAAACCGATTTGTAATAATTTTGTAAGTGATTTTTGTTGGGTGGAAATTTGAAATATGCTCCTAGAGTCGGAGGCCAAATTAAAAAAATATTTCAAAGGTATAAAGGAATCAAGCTGTAGAGTTTGTAGCCCATATGATTAGATTTTATAAAGTTGAGAACTGTAGCTTAATGAATAATAATAGAGATATGTTATTTTAAAACGCATTACCATAAAAAGTGTAATTAAATGTAATTGAAATGAACAGCTCAATAGTCATACCTTTATTAAATATGCATGATAGCATGGTAAATGTAATAGATCCAAACACCCCAATCAAATTTGCTGCAAATTGTTTATCCCAAACAGATCAGGTTTAGTTCAGTCAAGTACTGTATCGCCATATTTCCCAAACGTGTTGTTATTCGAGGATATTCATAAATTTATAGCCTTTGCATTAGCATAAATACCCAGAAAGTCAGAGAATAAAATTGGAAACAGTACCAACTGGACAATGTTTGAAATGGTACAAACATTCATCTAATCATTCCTGTTACATTCAACCTAATATAAAGCGAAAAACTCTCTCTGTCCCTAAAAACAGCATTATTCAAAGCAAGTATCCAAGAAAGCCCTGGAACTTATTTTTATACAACTTTCCAAGATAATGTCAACGGACCCATAAACTCTGAAGAATCTCGTGCAAACTTATGACACTTGTGTCAAAAGGAAGCTTTTATAATTCCATTTTCTCTTGTAAGTCTCTGGAGTCTTGTCTTTAATGTTATTATACACAAAAAGTAGCCTGAGGACCTCAGCCGACTTTTTGTCTGCCCTGATATCCTAAGGATCCTCCTGTGCGGAATTATTTTTGTCTTCGCTTTTCTCTTTTCAGTACCCTGAAAAAGGCGTATGAATATTTATTAACATCTACACACTGACCTAGACATGTAAACTTATACATATCCGTTCACCTGTTCTTGGATACCGACGGACTTTTCAGAAGTATCACTTTTACAGATGACGTTTTAATTTGTCGTTGCTATTCTGAATTTTTATTTTCAACTATTTATTTTTTTCCCAGATTTTCCTTTTATCTGCCACCGGTCCTCTTGACAATTGTACCTGAAAGAGGGCAGGGAATGTTCCTGTCTTCCGAAAAAGTTAAAAATGTATATAAAAATGTATATATGCAAGATGGTTTCAATGGCGACAAATCGTCACACTAACATAAACACTTATCGGAAATTAATCATCTGATGGGCAGAGAAATGGGGCTAGTCATTGTAGTTTCTTTCTGACAAACACATTGATAAATTAAGTTAAATTAAATTACGTTTTGCCTTTATAAGATTTTCCTTAAGCCTTGAAATGACAAGTCAATCCAGTCCATGTTTACTTATATTCTCTTCTTACATTTCAACTAAAAGAATTTGTCAGACAGGTAATCTAAATATCGTTGCTATAAGTTGAGTAAATTTGAATCCCCATATTCGGGAATCCTGTTCATACTAACGTTTCCGCAGCATTCCTGTCATATTAAAGATAACTCCCCGAGAATATTTCGATTTGTCAGCGGAGTATAATTAATGATTCCGTGTTATATCGTTAAAAATGCAGTATTGAAAAATCTCATAGCCACTTGCACAGGGGATTTAATCAATAAATTAAAGAGAAAACTATTCTGATAAACATAGACCTCTATCAACCCTATCCTCCTCTCTATGTCCAGCAATGTCTTCGCAAAGTACTCATAGATTTCATCTCAAAACAGACAACGCCCAGGCATCTGCTACCGATTCCCACTACAGCAGGTTAACAAGGCAGAGAGTGGCAACAAATCTTTTAAATTGCTGACTCTTTTTGACATTCGCTGTTTCCTTTTATTCCCCTCACCACTTTGAGATTGTGCTTTCGTTATTGCTTCCAGTTAAAACAAAAGAATGAGAATCAAAGGAAAAGGAGAAAATAGGACTTCAGAAGTGAGGCGCCAGTAATACTGATCTTTTAAGCTTTCATTTCACTTTTTGTCTTAAATGGTAAAAACTGGAGCGCAGTTAAAGCTCCATTTGCCTTCATGTGCCAGTTTATTAAACTTGTTACTAAAAATACAATAAGATTTAGATAATGAGAGTTTCAAGAGTTTCCAAAACATATATTTCCTTTTATATAAATTACAAGAAATGTAAATAATCAGTCATGCTGCAGGCAGGAAATATTGAGTTCATTTAACACGAAAAATAAATCAATTGCTATTTATGTGGTTACATGCATCGCTGAAAAAAGAAAATTTACGGAAAAATTGGGTTAACTATATTTATATTCTGTAAATCTGCATAGGCATATATAAAAGACATCAGTTATTGAAATCACATTTGTTTGTTGGGTTATTTAATCATTTGGTAATTATGGAAAAAGAATAGAACAGCATAAAAATGTGTAAGATATGCGCCAGTGAACAGTAGAATTTTGTACTTGTTATTGAGAACAATAATACAATCACCTGGCAGGGTAAAAATGAGGAGGTCTAGAGCTAATGCGGATGAGCATACTTCAAGGGGCAAAAAGACAGCTTATTATCGTAATGTACAGAACAGAATTATTATTGAGTTAAAATTTTTAAAGAAAGTTATTATCATAGCATTTATAAGAGTCAAGGCATGTATAAACTTGATTCTGTAATTTCAACTCAAATATGTAAAATGTTCAGATTTTAAGAATGGTATTAGATGTGTGGAAAATGATTATCATATTTGTGAACATTACCAAGCCCTACCACTAATGAGTTTTGTCGTCCTTTCCTTTTGGTACCTGTCAGGCGTGGATCTGTAGTCTATAGTGGTTTGCATGTTGGTAAGAAATGTCCTCCTTGCATATATTTATGATTTCAACCTCTATGTATCAGTCCGTCAGTGACTTAAAAATATAGACGGAATCGGGGAGGCCCTACACCACATCTCTTATTTTTTCCACCTGCAGTGTTCTGAGATTAATAAATCACGCCTTAATGTGATTTTAATTTTACACACACACATATATATATATATATATATATATATATATATATATATATATATATATATATATATATATATATATATATATGTGTATATATATATATATATATACATGAATGAATTTTTATCACATCACCGTGATTCATATACAAGCATTAAGCTACAAACGTCCTTTTAATATCCAATTCACTTTACCTCGGGAATAATATATTTTTCATATATGTTACCCAAAGGGAAATTTTTTAGTTGATAATAAGTTCGTCGTCTCGTGGGCTCGAACCATGGAAGGCAAGAACTCAGAACTACAGTGACGCGAATTTTAACCACACGGCCAACAAGTGAGGTATAAGTTGATACCGACTCTCACCTACAAATCCCCGTCGAACTCAGGTATTTGTACTTAGAATCGATATCAACCCACCTCTGCCATGCTAACCATTTAGTGCGTTTGTCGCACTACATGGTTAGCATGGCAGAGGTGGGTTGATTAACGCAAAAGATGAGATAGCTTATTTACCCATAATTATAACAAAACATACAGTATAAATTCACTGTACAAAAGAACCAAATCCCTTTTTCTCCCTCTCTCTTAAACAACATACTTTATGGTAGGTGTACTGTACATACAGAACACTATTGAATAGCACAGGTATCACTTTCTTTTCCTCTCTTTTTGCCTAAATCCATTAAACATTATAATACTTATAACACTCTATATATAATGCATGGCACACAAAAAGAAATACAAACCTCTCTTTTTTCTGTTTCATATGTGACACAGTATGGCAGGTGTACTCAACAGACAGTGCAGTACTGAATGACATGTGAATTACTTTCTTTTTTCTTATTTTATCTAAACACATTATAAATACCTGTAATATCAGACTTAAAAATAGAACAGCTTCTTCTCTCTCACTTACTTTAGTGCGCTGCCCAAACTACTTATGACGTCAGCACTGTAGACCTACCCTAAAAGATAGCATTCTTCTTTCATCAAATCTTGCAGCGTCTCACGAGATTCCTCTATTCCTTCATCAGAAGTATCCAAAGCTTCGCTATGAGTCCTATTAAGCTCACGCTGAGGCTTGAACTGAAACAGCCAACATTCAGACGATTTAAAGTCCGTAACACCACGCAGGCGCAGGCCTGCAAACTTTATAGCTGCAGCCTTCAACTCAGCACTGAGCACATGTATGCCAGCCAGCCCCCCCCCCTCCCCACCCCTTTGCTAAGATTTTGACATGACCTTGCAGGCCTGATCCTTGACCTCTTCTTCCTGAAATCACTGAGTACTCCTTCAGCTTGTCTTTGGCACTCATGATATCCTGCAAGGTTAACCAGCCAATGCCATACGCTTCCATATGTGCCATAGGCCATCCTGCCGCAATTCTCCCGACAACTTCAATCTTTTTGAAGAGTCAACACTTTCTCTCTCTCGTAGGACGAGGAGCTCCATACAAAAGATACAAAGCATCATGCACAATAGTAACAGCACCTGCAATGTTGCAGACACTGCAACAATGGAAATTTGTTGAGGGGTAAGCATTCTGTACGGTGAACATTTCCTAACCATTGATCCGGCACAATTGACAAAAGGGCAAATGTCTCCGGATGGAGCAGTTAGAAAAAGATGTGTTTATGATGCATATATCTATCAGCTGTTAAAAGCAAAAAAATTACAATGAGTGTCATGATATATATAGTTGTGCCAAAAGCAAGAAAAACTTACAAAACACAAGTGCTTGCCCAGCCACACTCCTCCTACCATATGCTGTTGAACTGAGGACGTATTCTTATCATATGATGATGTGTCAAGTTGCGTGGTGCTTTTAATCCAATAACAATCATGAAAGTTCTCTCTCTCTCTCTCTCTCTCTCTCTTGCATTGTAATTTTTATTGCTGTTTCGTCATTTTATACAACAAAATTATGACGGAACCCCAAGAAATAAAAAAGATAAAAATTAAATCAAAATGCAAACGATATTAGCATAAAATAGAAAGGAAAAGGTGAGAAGAGTGTGTGTTTATGTCTCTGCGTTGTAAGTACTGTATTGTAAGATGGGGGAGCTTGCTAGAGCAATATTGAATGTCTCTCTCTCTCTCTCTCTCTCTCTCTCTCCTCTCTCTTTCATTGAACTGATTACAAGCTAATGTCCTTTAATAAAATGTGAAAAAAACATAAACGTTAAAAAAAGTAGAAAATAAAGTGTATTCTCAACAATCATGAAAGCTCTCAAATCAATCAAGTGCTCGCCTACCCTTCTCCACCCACCCGACAAGGTCTTTCTACTTCCACCATTCCCGGGAAACTCCTTCCCTGTCACCCACCCACCAATAACCCTTAATCTGCATGGTCATGCCTGTAAGCAGCATTACTGATGCTTCTCTCTGGCCAAACAGCACTGCCAGCCTCTCCTTCCCATCCCTCCAGCCTCCCAACCAACCAATTAACCTCTCGTCCTGTTTATGCTTTTAAGCAGTGTTAACAACAATTCTTTTACCCGCTCAGCATTGTCAATCATTGGAGAGAGGGTTTTGAAATTTCTATGAAATGTATATATATTATAGATTTATCTTAGATGCCAAAGGCCCAGTTGCATGCAGATAAAGGGATTACACACACACACGCACACACTCACACTATGTATATATATATATATATATATATATATATATATATATATATATATATATATATATATATATATATATATATATATATATATATATATATATGTGTGTGTGTGTGTGTGTGTGTGTAAATAATAAATAAATATATATATATATATATATATATATATATATATATATATATATATATATATATATATATATATATATATATATATATATATATATAGTCCAGACAAAAGATTTTCTCCAGTTGAGCTAATTGCCTCTGCTTTTAGTATTTTTTCCGCATATATCTGTTATTTCATGGTTGTTATATATAACCTTCTTTCATAATGCTCTCCTTTAATGATCGTAATTGTGTTCTCTGAAATGGAGCCAATGCTTACAAACAAGGCTACACAGATAGGTGCAAGGGAATTATGACTCATAGTGAAGTGGATTTGTTGGAGAAAATCCAAAGGGTATGATTTTTTTTTAATACAGTTAAACAGGTTTTCTCGATAAGGTAATATTAGGTATTAAGTAATACAGACGAATTGTATTTAATATGAGTAACGATGACAATTTTCATATGTTTCTTATTTATAAATAATGCCTGTTATTTAGTGAAAGGGACCTTCCATAATGTACGTGGTACGTTTTTAGATAAAAGGCAATATGTCAGGAACGAGTCGCTTTTTATGTTGCATTAAAAGTTCACAGCATTAACTGAAAGACTGACGTCAGAAGATGTATTTTTGTTGCCTCTGTTATCCGGTGCAGTAACCTTAAAGAGAAGGGAATATACTGCAGTCATGTATAGCATACTGCTAAACAACACTTTCTTTTTTTTTCTTTAACCGTTAGATTTTCGTTTATTAATTATACATGAGGTGGAGCATCAATCACCTGTCCAGATATTGTATTATCACATTAATCATATTTTCCTGTGACTTTCCATCTACAAAATGGTTGTCCTTAGGAGACCTATTTTATTAGGAAGGATTGTGAAAGTTCATTATTTAGTTATTTAGAAGAGAAACGACGTATCTTTAAAGATGACTTAGTTAATCCTCTTAAATCTCTCTAGCTTCCTCTCCTAATTTGTTCTCTTCCGACTCTCCAAAATCAGTCACTTCGTTCTAAGTCATCCCACAATTTTTTATTCGTTAAAATCAAAGTTATTTCACATTTTTTTAAACTGAATATTCTGTTGGGATATGAAGCGTTAGTACTAATTATATGAATTTTATAAAACATTTCGATGCTCATTTAATATTATCATTTCAATGGATTAGTCGAAACCTTGAAAACGGATGGACACATTCACTGCCACTCTCATTCCCTACCTGCAGTTTTTTGTGATATGCATTCTGCTGACGACATTTTCTGACACTCTCCTCAATGACTTCAGAATATTGTTGTTGTCACTGGAATTATGTTGATGTTCCGTTTTCTGATTATTATTATTATTATTATTATTATTATTATTATTATTATTATTATTATTATTATTATTATTATTATTATTATTTGTTTTTTTATTATAAAACATTAAAACTGTTACCTGACTCGATATAAAAACCAATTTCTCAATACAAACCATTAAAACTGTTACCTGACTTGATTTCAAAACCAATTTTTCAATACAAAACATGAAAACTGTTTCCTGACTTGACATAAAAACCAATTTCTTAACTAAAAATATTAAAACAGTTTCTTGACTTGATACAAAAACCAATTTCTCAATACAAAACATTAAAACTATTACTTGACTTGATTTCAAAACAATTTCCCAGTACAAAACATTAAAACTGTTACCTGACTTTGATTTCAAAACCTATTTCTTAATACATAACATTAAAACTGTTACCTGACTTGATTTCAAAACAATTTCTGAATACAAAACATTAACACTGTTAGCTGACTTGATTTCAAAACCAATTTTTTCAATATAAAACATTAAAATTTTTACCTGACTTGATATAAAAACCTATTTCTCAATACAAAACATTAAAAATTTTACCTGTTTTCAAAACCAACTTTTCAATACAAAACATTAAACGTTTCCTGAGTTGATGTAAAATCCAATTTCTCTGTACAAAACATTAAAACTGTTTCCTGACTTGATATAAAAACCATTATTCTCAATACAAAACATCAAAACTGTTATTTGACTTTATTTCAAAACCGATTTTTCAATACAAATCATTAAAACTGTTTCCTGACTTGATATAAAAACCAGTTTCTCAATACAAAACATTAAAACTGTTTCCTGACTTGATATGAAAACTAGTTTTCAATAAAAAAACATTAAAACTATTTCTCGACTTGATTTCAAAACGTCAAATTTTTTTTTTTTTGCTGCAAAAAGCCTACACGAAATCAAAAAAATTATTCTAAACTTCCAATGAGACCATAAAGTTAAACTTCAATTTGTTATTGAAAATTTTGTTTTATTTACTTACATAACTCCATTAACCATTTCCAGTATGGAAGTCGGATTTCCTTCCCTGTGTTTATCTTTCAGTTCTCTTACCAGAGGAAAATAATAAAAAGAAAAATAACTATAAGAAGAAAACTTTCCCTTGTTTCTGTCTGGGCAGTTTGTCAACATACTCTGAGATCAAAGGATAAGCAGAGAAATGCATCTGGCCTTCCGTACCATACTCAACGAGGCATTTTTCTTTGTGGGTAATCAGGCTGGATGCCAAAAGGCACTCTTTTTGTATGGTGTGTGATACCTTTCCTACTGCACTCTTGCTAAACCAGATTCTACCAAACGTACTATGAGCTATATTACGCTTTAACCTTAAGGTCACATTCCTGTTCCTTCACCATAATAGCTCTTTGCCTAATACTTGTAAGAGCAGACGTTAGGTTATTACAGGCGTTTGTACGCAAGGCGAATGAATGAGGTGCGACCAGGCCTGATCTTGATGAGAAAGTGGAGGCGGAATCGCGGGAAGATCGGAGAAATAATACTTTAAAATGAAAGCAAAGGATTATTATGGGAACTTCTGATCCTCTATACGTTCAAGACCTAGGAAGACTCATGCAAAGTTTTCATTTGAACATTAGACGTGAATACAGTGAATTACCTGACATCATGTGGAAGTGACATATATTGCTTAGGATAAAGCTCATTCATTCATAAACATACAGTATTTTCCTTTATAAGTCTTTCAAATATTGAGTTTCTCAAAACCTTCTGGGAATCAGATTATTTTTCCGAAGATAATCTAGAAATTTAATTTATAAAGATATGACAGTTTCCACTCTTTTCAGTGCTGAAATACTATTTGACGCATAACGCGTGTCCTTTCCTTTGTTGTATATGGTTTCCTAAACTTTAGCTGTAGACCTGGAAAAACATAAAGTTGAAAATATGTTTTCATATTCAATCTTTTGCTAGGTAACTGTATTGGGAAAACTTCGTAAAACTGAACATTATTCCACAAAATTGATTTGTGGTGAAAAGTACGATATCTCACCGCAACGCTTGGCCGAACAATTATGGAAAATAAGGGAAAGTGAGATAAGAGAAATGCATATTCAAGATAAGTAAGAGAAATGTACTATCGGTGTGTAGCTTGAATAAAGCCAGCTAACATGTAAATTATCCTCTGGAAAATTCAGCAATCACTCTCAGAAATCAGACTTAGGAGTATGTCAGGATTAGGGTATGTTCCTTATAGCATTGGCGTTGTCCTTCGTCTTTTTACAACTTTAAAATAAAACAAAGGAAGAAAGTATGCTGGAATTGTCATGCATCGTTCTGGTCTTTCAGTGAAAATTTCTATTATGTGAATCATTTCTAAAAGAAAAAGCACAAGTTTCCAATTTGGACATCTAGGATGCACATTTAATAATTTGCTTTTATTAGTATCCCAACTCCCTCTCCCAAACTCTCTCTTTGTTTTTTTTTTCTTTTTTTGAATTACAGCGCATTATGAGTGTTATGACCGTGAAGTTTAGTGCAGGTTATGCACTAAAGATAATTACTCAGTGTTGCTACCAGGTACACAGCAAAACTTTCAGTGGAAACGAAAACACAGAAAACTCTACAATATTTATTACAAACAAAATGGCAACAAGAAAACAACATTTGTGTCAACCTTCTATATGATTGACGGAGGATATATGATGAAAAACTTAGAACTGTTTCTCACTAAATCAAAAGGTGGGATTCCTAACCACTAAAACTAAGCCCCTACATAGAAAAAACTAAGAACAATAAACATTTAGGGCGGTATAAAAAAACCCAAATGCAATAAAAACCAGAAAAGGATTTTAATAATAGTTTCATCTAGGCTATAAAATGTGAAAAGGCAAAGGACAAAAAAGAGAGAAAACTGTTTCTCTGGAACGATTTATAAACAAAGCTTAAACCTAAAGATGAACAAAACCAATACCAAGGTGCAACAAAAAGACTGCCAAAAACTCATTACAATATATTATAAAAGATATGTTAATTCACCAAAAAATTAAATTTAAAGAAAAAAAAGGTAAACAAATGGCATTAAATGTCTTGCGTTAATGAAGGCCGTGATCCCATGCACCAGGACCGCTAGAACGTGGAAGACTCAAATACAGGTAACCATTGGTGAAGGACAAGTCGGAGACGTCCTTGTTAATAAAATAAGGGCAAATCCCTACCTGATATCTGTCTCCCTACAGTCCTCAGAGACTCATGCAAAGTCTACGAGCCTGAATGCTCCCACTTGCAGCAAAACGGGCGTCCTGGTAAACTTTTCCCACTAAGGTGGCAGCACGACGAATTTTCGCAGGTGACTAAGTCAACTGCGACGCAATCCAGGATACTCAGTCGCAAGTGATTAATATAGCCTACACCTGCGAAGGGCAGCTCCCATGCGGCAAAATGATAGTATACACAACATCGCAGGTGACCGAAGTGTAAAATTAAGTATGTTATAACCATACACAGGACGAATATTCCATCCAAAAGCGCCAGCAGCATATCCGTCAGTGAGAAATCAAAGACAACTATTCTGTCGACTTAGCAAATATCCTCCAATGTCAAACGCTGGTCTCTTTTCACCAGCCATTTGAAAAATAAACGCATTAAAAAAAACAAGCGTTAATGAGGCACTTACAAACATATAACGAGCGGGAAAAAGGTTTAACTTGACGATCAGCCGACAAAGCAAAGCTTAAAAATTAAAACCTTAATAAATAATATTCTTACGCTAAGTTTTACTCGACCAGCAGTAACAAGGCTGAGAACTACCAAAAGCAAAAGTAAATATAATTACGTTAATACATGATAATGAGGAAAGGGGGATAGGCGATGAAGTTAAAGGAATTGAGGAGCTGGGTGAGCAGAAAAGCTTTTAAAACATAGACTCAGTTGTTTCTATTTTACGTTGACACAACATTTTGTGATTTCTGTAGGATTGACCCAAATACATAAAAGATATAAAAGAAAAATTGCACTAACACTAGTTATCCCACAACAATCTCGATTATTTAATCATAGGCTATACAAGCAACGTAATGAATAAAGCCAATTAGTTCTGATAGTCATTAGGTTAAAAACCAAGAGTGAAACGAGGCTTGAAGAGAAGCAATGTTTATTCCGGATATTAATACAAAGCTCTTAGTTTGAAGCTTGTCTCTAACATGGAATTATGCCATTTTTATTCTTATATTTAACTTTTCCACTGATGTTTTACATGCGCTTCTTCTATAAAATATCTAGACTTGCTAGGTTTATTGGTGCAGTTGATTCTGTAATTTACTGAAAATATTAAGGTTTGAATCTGAAGGGCGTCAGATGTTGAACATGGGAGAATTGATTCAATTCTTCATTGCTGTTGCTCTGTATGTAGATAATTAGAGAAATCCTCTTCCCATGCAAAATATCCCATTCATTATGATACAGGAGTCGACAAGCTTTCATTATTCATGTAAGATCTTTTCAAGATAAAGTCAATACAAAGTTACCAAGAGCAGAGTAATTCAGGTATAAATATTATGCTTCTTATTTATCAAGTGCAAAATTACGTTTATGCCGTTTATCCCATTTACTATTTAGGACTACATTTTGTTAAGTCTAAAATTGATCTTGGAAATAGGTATTGATTGGAAAACGTAGAATTCCTCGAGTCACACTGATAATTTGCTTTCCTGTGAAAAAGAGCATTATTCAGTGGGTGATACTAGTTCAATGTCACCTCCAATTCTGCTTATTACGCTAATAACGCGGACCTCATATTTCAGATGTGGCTCTGAGGTTTTGTGACTGAAATTATTCAGTTCACGATAATTCTGTGCTTTATAATTCTGTGAAATTAAAAGAATTATATTCAGAGTTATCTATTCAAGTTAATTTAAAACACCCCATTAAAATGATTGACAGTTTGTTATCATGAATATCAAAGTAGCCTCACTTTCACATGTACATAAAGCTCAATACATTTCGAGAAATATTTGCAATCAACAAAATCTTTCTGAAAGTCACTACAGTACAAAGATGTTTACAATTAGGAAAAATAAATAAATAACGATATACCCCGGACAGAGTCATTTATAGGTCATGTCTGTGATAAAATTATGTCTTTTGTAAGATGGATGTGACATAAACAGTTATGATAGCAAACAACCTGGCAAGTTCACCTTTGTTTTTTATAGAATTTACCCAGAAAACTTTAAAAAATCTACCATTACACTTGGTTTACGGTGTCACCTTCAAGGCTACCACGTCCTTGTTCGCCTGTCTTTGAGGGTGAAATATTTGCCACTCAAAAAGCCCAATTTTATCCAGAACAAGAGAAACCAAAGAGCACGAGAAGAGCTCTTTAGCTGCCGGTCGATTAAACCAACGTTTTCGTCTTTCTTGAATGCCTCTAAAGGACTGTCCTTTGTTTTCTTTTGCAAGTAGACTCTACTAATAGAAAAAAGAAGTGCGGTACGTTTCTTTTTTCTTTAGTTTATAAGAAGGTTTTTTGAACAAGAAAGGCTTTGTCTTACCGTACTTGAAGTGATCTATAGGCAAAAGTAAAATAAAAAACAAAATACATGATATTACATTTGTTACTTTCCAACATTTTTATTTCTTTTCATATGATATTATCATAATGCATTTACAAAATCAAGTCAAAAGCTGGTAGAATAATATCTAACTCAAAAACAGAGTGATCATCAGCATAACTTACAAGGTTAGAGTAATGTAGACTAATTTTAATACAGAAAAATACTACATTCAAATGCAACGATTTCCTGCTGTAACACCTTGACTGCATTTCCTCATTTGGCACAAGTTCATGGCACAGTACATCAGTCCGAACTTTAGCCAGCATTCACGGTCCTTCTCATTAAACTTCGATTTTCTCCAAACGGTCAATAATGAACAAGTTTTTCCTGCACTTTATTTAAATGCAGGAAATAAGAAGCTAGTAACTGTGATGAATAACGAGTTCCTCTAAACCTTTTCATTTTTATTTGATTTTTTAAAGATGCACAAGTAAAGCTTATTATGGAAAATCACTTTTATTAACTTAAAATTTTCCTACATAGTTTCCTGATTACATATTCCTGAAAATAACAGATCTTATTTTTAACACTTCATTCATTTTTACGATCCTCGCCCAGATTTTCTCATGACTGTGAACCAACGCTTGGAAAGATTTGATATCTACAACGGCTACTGGAAGGCAGCATTTATCTCCAAACGGATGTGTCAAGGATAAAGCCACAATCCACAACGGCAGATAAAGGAAATTCTGTTTGTACATCCAATCTCGCTAAATGGTCGGAAGAGATCGAGGCATTGCTCCGAAGCACAATGAAGGAACGTACGAGGAATACAAAGAGAACTAATGAATAGGATCCTCATATTACAAGACTGCCTGTTGTGGCAATCAACAAGCATTTCAGTTTCTGAAAAGTTTCTACAAAAACTAACGCATGTATGTATGTATGTATGTATGTATGTATGTATGTATGTATGTATATATATATATATATATATATATATATATATATATATATATATATATATATATATATATATATATATATATATATATATACATGTGAGTGAGATTCTATATATCATTATATGCATGAGTAAAAATGTATAATAGTGAAGATAAACTAAAATTATAATATTTATTCCAGATTATCATTGCAGTTATTTCCGTGCAAATCACAGACATGAAAGCATTCACCCATTTTAGTCAGCTTAATAATCCGACATTATAATCAACACTATTTTCCCATAATTTAAAAATGTCCTTAGTAACAATTTAAAATCCTCTCACAAAATCATTCCAGCCTGGAACAGATTCTGTTTTCCTGTTAATAATACCAAATTCTTCTTTACCAAGTTCTTGCACTATACCTATAAAGTGAAACAATAAGTCCTCCACATGTTTTGTGTAAATGGTCCTCACATCCACCTTGGCATGAAAACATGGTTGCACTGTACCTAGGATCAGAAAGCAATCGTTGCCATACAACTGAGTAAAATACTTCTCTCAAGTTAGGATCATTAGAATTTCAGTTAATTCTGTCTCCTTTCTTATCACACACGTAAAATGAGTGGGGCAATTCTTTAAAGAAAATATGAACATGCAAGGGCAAGTGATCAGAACCACAGTAACTGCAGTCCACATGAATAGTTCTCATTGCAACATGCATTGTCCCCGATGAAGTACAATGATTAAGCCAAGACTGTGACATCGTTCCGTTATAAGCATGAGTAAAAGGTATCGTGTTGCAACATATTAATGTCCGAAATGATAAAGTCCTTGGCAATACAAAATTGTTCCAATTCATTATAAAACGGACCAGCTGGGCTTGAGTTGAAATCTCCAAGGACAATTACACCAGTCAACAATTAGCGACGCAATTTTATCCGTATATCTATCGTATTCATTCATAATTTATGGAAAAAAATACGGTAAGTAAACATTAAGGAATAATACTTCATTCCTTAAACAACTAGCATAAGACCAAGAAGTCGGTAATCATCAAATTGTATTTTATTACAACATGAAGCAGCGAATTCCCACAGAGAACACCCATCCCAACATATGCCCGACAAACCAGCACACCGTCTTCCAAATTAATAGATGAAAGGTATAGAGAGTTAAAGTCCTCATGAACATTACCCAGTACATCTAACTCAATGGGACATAGCCATGTTTCTTGCAAAAAATATCCACATGAGAATTTTTGCATAAATCGGCAATAATGGGCAATTTCATTTCAGCACCATTCAGTTAAAAGATACAGTCTTAAAATTACTGTTTATTGTATGTAAAAGTTTTTGCTTTAAATTTTATGTATTGGTTTGATCTTTTTCTATTTTTCAAAGTTAATGTCCTTTTAGGCCAATTCCAAATAAATACTGATCCATTTACAACAACAACAACAACAACAACAACAATAATAATAATAATAATAATAATAATAATAATAATAATAATAATAATAATAATAATAATAATAATAATAATAATAATAGTAATAATGTATATCAAGTCCACAATAATATTTAGTGGTGAATTATTGTCGATTTTATAAAAAAAACTTTACAAGAGCTTTCGAAACCTGTCCTGGGTTCAGCTTCAGTCTAAAGATGAACCCAGGACAGGGTTCGAAAGCTCATGTAACGTTTTTATAAAATCAACAATAATTCATCACTGAATATTATCGTGCACCTGACATACAGTATATTTCGTCCTCGATCCAGAGGAGAAAGACCTAACAATTATTATTATTATTATTATTATTATTATTATTATTATTATTATTATTATTATTATTATTATTATTATTATCAAACTTTTGATTTGTCATCTTTTAAAATTCATCTTGCCACAAAAAAATCTCTCTATTATGAATGTAACACTTGTTTTTGCTTTAGTATTTCTTTTTTCTCTTCTGATGTTTTGGCATATAGGTCATATATATATATATATATATATATATATATATATATATATATATATATATATATATATATATATATGTGTGTGTGTGTGTGTGTGTGTGTGTGTGTGTGTGTGTGTGTGTGTGTGTGTGGGTGTGTGTGTGTGTGTGCACATATGTATACTGCAAAAGACTAAGGCTTGCATGCTTGCAACTTTTAAGTAAACTCTTCCTCGTGGAAAGGAAACATAAACAAGAATATTTGCCAAGGAATTGCCTTAAGAGAAAACGTATGTAATTGGTTGAATGCGAAGGAAGAATTTAAAAAAATCAGGAATGGTAGATCCTGAAAAGAATAATTAATTAGTTTCGCAGAAAAAGTTCAAATAAAAGATGCTACGGAAAAGAGACATAAGAAATATGATGTATGAAATAACAGGAGGGAAAAAATACAACGCGCTGTCTCCTGAGAAATGTGATAAAGATGTACTGTTCAGTGAAGAAATAACAAAGGTAGGGACTATGGGGACATGGAAAGTTTTGTTATAAGAGGAAATATGAACAGGAAGATGATTGAAAGAATTAAAAGCAGAAAGAAACAAGAATTGTAATGGAATGTAGATAAGACATTCGTGAAGAGATAGAACAAATGTTGTTACTGAAATATGTACACATAATGATATACAAAAAAGACGTTAGTGAAAAACAAAACTAATCAGAGGCAAAACGAGTAAAAGAAAAAAAAAACAAGCATACTCACAAAAATTAAAGAACAAGTTTTCTTGTATAAGAATAACCTATCATTTAGTCAGGAAACTCATCTCCAGACCGACTGATTACTTTTCTGGGCCTTTTCTTATAAATAGTGTTGAATTAGGTCTATAATTCTGCAATATTATTCTTTCCTTATCTCTTCCCAAGACATTATTTCGCCTATAACCTTGTCCTGTAACCCCTCTACATTTATACTCTTGCATGTTTCCATAAGTGAATTATGTGAGCATTGCAATGCAGATTATTTTCCTTTATAACTGAGTTTGGAATAATACATTTAAAATCACCCCATGTCACGACTCATTTTAGTGAACTACGTGTTCATAAGTTCATACGACATAAGCTTTTATTCGCCTGAGAATACTTTCATCTGTATTAGGTAAACAGAATATAATGTTTGCTTATGTGAATAGAAAGTCACGCCTAAAATAGAGTGCTCCAGGTTTTAATGATGAAATTAGGAATAAGGAGGGGAGCAGACAACACAACTGCTTACATGCAGATTTGTACAATTATACATACATATATACATATATATATATATATATATATATATATATATATATATATATATATATATATATATATATATATATATATATATATATATATATATATATATATATATATATATATATATATATACTGTATATATACAGTATATACATAAGCGAAAACCATTGGAAAATAACTGCCAAAAGATCTGTACTATAGTGGCATGTACAACTATTTCAGAAAACCAAGACTGAAGGAAATAATAAGTAAAATAGATAAAACTTAACTTTCAACATTTCTTACTTGAATAACTATAATTAAACGTGGAATAAACTCAATCCAACTGATAACATCTCAACATGATTTTGAAATAATTTCAAGTACCGAAAGATTTCGCAAGACCTGGTGATAAACACCACCTTGGAGAGCAAAAGGTGTCCTGGATGAAGAAGGTCTACAATGATGATTGTAAGGCTGCGTATTTTGAACGTATCGCTCATATCAGCATTAAGTTATCGAGGTGATTAACAGCCACATTCGCAGTGTAACTAAGAATGTCGAGGAAAAGATTTTTCTGGAAGCATTGAAAAAGTTCTTACAACAGTCATCTGTACCATATTTGCAATAGAAGCTTCCACTATTTTTGCACCCCACATGCCACCGTCTTAAAAAAGGAGGGCAACAAGACCCCTTATTCCAGAGAGAATACATGACATTAAGTAAATCACATCATGGAGGCTAGTTTCTTCCCTGACCCAACCCTCACGACCCTAAAGCCTTCAATACAATCTTCCCGGAGTCACACGAAAGGTCACGCACACATGTCGGTGTAATTAGAACACTCAAGTAATTTTACGCAACAAAGATGAAGATGGAAAAGAAAAAATGTTCGGTAAAAGTGATGTTAAAAGGTTATTTACCTCTAAAGGTGCAACCTTTATGGTTGAATGAGAAGAGAGGACGACCAGAGGGAACATTGCTTCGGTATCATTTGCGTCTTGTCGTGATATATGACGACCTGTTCACTTCTCTTTCTCTCTCTCTCTTCTCTCTCTCTCTCTCTCTCTCTCTCTCTCTCTCTCTTGCTTGAATTACAGAAGCAGCGACAGTGAAAAAAATTTAAAAGCTTCCTGCGAGGTTGACAGATTTATTCCTTAAAGGATGGAAACTGACAGGCCTCGGGTGGACATCAGTCTAGAGGCAATCAGACACTGGAAGCCGCAGGACTGTACCACCACTACACCAGGAGTAATATACTGTAGGGAGTGAACTCATCTTGCGATATCATATTTATGGCCACGGGAAAGAGACAAAGCTTAGCCCCTTTTATATTAAAGCAAATTCCCATTCATGCTCTCAGAAAAGAATTTGTTATACTTTTCATTATTTCTTACATGATATCGTGCAGGTGTCCATGACACATTATTTGAAAGTATGTGTTGCATACTCTCTGTCAGTGGAATAAACCCCAAGAACGATGATCTCTTGTTTCAAATGTAAAGAATTGATCCTGTCCCTTCCGGTACTTCATTATTACTTGCTTTAGAACTTCAAATGCTTGAAAACTCTGTCGAATTTTAAGAAATACATTTGTGAAAAAAATAAAAGAAAATACAGGCCTCCACAATGGTCTAAAGAGTAAACCTTTAAAAGAAACAAGAAGGTTCGATAAAAAAAAAATGGTAAAATGATGTTAACGTTTTTGTGTATTAATCAAACTTATCCAATTTTCTTGAATTTCTTCATGTTAATAAATCATTTATGAAACAGAAAAAATAAAAAGGAAATGAGTAAGAGTGTTGATAAGTGGAATTTTAACATTGAGTAATAAATAAAATATAATAAACAACTA
>NC_089786.1:39870101-39927601 GCF_040412425.1 Macrobrachium rosenbergii | reverse complement strand
TGTCTTCGACATAAAGGAACATTCTATCCATAACTTAATTCCTACAAGGAACAATCAATACCTTAGATTCTACTACAAGTAACCTGGAGGGAAGAAAAAAGGAAATGGAGATAAGTTTAGTCTTAGGAAAAGTATACTGGCACTCAGATGTCGATTCTCAGACACATACCGTATATATATGTTACAACTGTGGTGCCAGCGCGACAAAGAATCGGGAAGCAAATAATAGACATCTGTACCTCGCTCCACTTAGCTGAAGAGCGCCTTCTTGGTGCTTTGGGAGGCTCGTTGTTTTCATCCCGGTTCCCATGGGAGAACATGTGTCTGGAATAAAATCTGAGGCCAGCGAATAGTTCAAAACAAGGTTGGGTTTAGAGGTCACCTCCATGTCAAGGGGAAGAAAGGCAATTTATCATTTGGATGCCCTTTTGGCTGCGTTGACTCCTCGTGAAGGGCACTCCCTAAAAGTACCACACTGTAGCTGTAGTCTAGCTACAAAAAGTTGAGAGTCGAAGGTGATTAGCACTGTTGCCATATTTTCTGAAACCTGATCAAACTCTTTAGGAAAAAGGGTGATAATTTGGTAGATTTGGCATTTCTTTTGAGCGGCACTGCCATTTCTCTGTGCATAGATGATTAAGGGAAGTGACCACGGGTCACAGTAATAAGAGGATTGTCTGTCACCTCCCTCCATTCGTCAGTACAAAAGCAAAACACGAAGATCAAAATATTATACTTGGACCTTGATGTACATTTTTTCAAATTGCTCAATACAAAATTTAATTATAAGTGTATATATATATTGTCATAAACTGGGGTCTTCATTGGGGAGAAATTGAAACAAGGTTTATATTGATGCTGCCACAAAACCAAGAAAGGCCAGCTTATGAGCAAAAGGAAAAGTTATTTGAAAACTTAACTCAGATTTTCCATGGATTACAAGTGAATGAGAAAGGTCGCCATTTGGAATTAGAATTCTTTTACAACTTTACAGGGGTTTATTTACAGAGACTTTAGCAATGAAACAAGGAGACACACAATACGACATGATAGTCAATGGGCAGACTCATTAATAGGACACATGGAACAATAATGCAATGATTGGCAACAAGCAAGCTGATTGATAAGGGGGCCAACATGCAATACAATTAATCCAATGATAATAATAATAGTTAGTCATGCCCTGATTACACGAAATAGTCTCAGATGATGCAAATGATGGAACTCCAGGATGGGAAAATAATTCATATAATCATTTTTGGGCCACAACGGACTTGATATCGACTGCGACCAGGAATATTCAGGATTGTGGGGTGGCAGGCTAAATAATGGGGCACGGAGTGCGATAGGGCCGCTTGTCTCTCCTGAAAGAGAGGTCCCAGATTAACAATGGAGACACAGAAGGAAATGGAATCCCCCTTATAAATGGGGATACTTACATAATTAAATATTAACCACTACGTAGCCCAGTAGATAATTATGATGAAATCACATAAGCACAGAATGGAAATCGTAACTGATTGGGCTTTAACACAAACACACGCACTCACACAAAGAGAAAATTAACACTTGTATTGCTTAGCCTAAATAGCCCTTAAATTACACTGGGGGAGGGGGATAAATGGATAATTATCGCAAGATCTCTACTGAAATTCAAGACACATTAATGGCGAGATATGGGAGGCCGGGCAGGACTCTTAACAAAGGAGGATTGCTTTGTGGAGGAAGGAGTTAAAGGTTAAAGAAATGGAATTTTAAGGAGTTTAAGTAAAAAGGGGGAAGGGCTGGTTTACTGACTATTTGCGATGGACAAAGATTGTCTGATAATTCTGCCAACAGTCATCTCGGCTGTCCGTCGATCTGTAGTTCAACCAGCGTAAACGGAGAATAGGGCATTAGAATCCCGGTTTGATGAGAAAACTCTATGAGAGAAAGCCAGCTGCGTCTTGTGGGCCTCAGCGTTAGTCCGACAGCAAATATGTCAAGAGAACCAGCAAAGATGGAAGAGGAAAAGCATACCCTCAGATTGGTGCTTTAAGATTAAAATCCTCCCCACCCAGTCTTGAAAGGCCTATTTGACGTCCCCATACCTCAATGCTTCCCGATCGACGTGATGCGGGTGAAAAGGGAGTGACAAACATTGTTTCCCAAGATCAGGTGATGGGGGTGTTCCCACACTGCTAGCACACTGGGACTAACAGCCCTGATCTAGTTCAAACTATGCTTGTTTCTGTCCGTTGCCTGCCAATTTTCCCGGCCCGACAGTCAAATAGAGCAGATTATTTCAAAATTAAATAATGCACGGAAATCTACAGAATGTTGCGGAGTATTTATAGTAGCTAAGTAGACTTTAATGCTTGACTTGTTTCATTGTCCGAGTAAGAAGTGCTTGTATTTTAGACGAACTTAATATTATGCCAGATATATTCCAAGTCTGAGAGCGCAGAAAGCGAAGCAAGCATAACATCTTGTCACGCTCAGTGAATCTCTCTGGGAGAGCGCCTGTTTCGTTTTCAGGTCAAGGATGTTGGAGATGACCTTATGGCTTGATCGCACTCCCCACCTACTTCCAGTCGTGCTTTTTCCATTTCTACTTTCCGCTTTCAGTATCACGCTCACAAGTTTTCTCGTCTGATCTTCTTTTTTAAGGGCTCTTTTGCTTCACCAATTTTCCCCTAATTTTTTCATGCATACAATTTTCATTCCTCCCTTCCATTTTTCTTATTCTTTCCTTTGGGAAGTGTGTCTCAGGTCCATTTATTTTTTCTCGTCTCTATCCTGTGCATTTTCCACTATTCATCACACTTTTTATATCATTTCGCCCTTTCTTTGGAAATTGATTTCTTTTGTTCATTTAACTAATTATTCTACTTGATCATTTGTGTAGAAAAACCCTCAAAGGAAACCTTTTATTTCGTTTATTTCTAATTTTTCAACGTTCCTCCTCTAAAAAGGAGAGGTTGGGGCGGTGGAGGGAGGCATCTTCACGTCCAGCCTTTCGGGAACGGGTACTGAAGGTACAGATGGACAGATAAAGATATGAGTTGTATAAAATAAAGTGGCACTAAGAGAGGAAGTCAGGTGCATCATGCCCTGAAGCCTTGGTACAGCTGCCAAGATGGGTGGGTTATGCCATCATGTGCTTTGCCTGCAGTAAACGTCATTAGTAGCGATAGGTTAAGGCTTAAACTTCCTGAAAACCATCGCTCATAGTTCGCTTCTGGCAAGCATTATATTTTTAATGCTCCTTGTCAGGTGAAGGTTAATGTTGTTCTCGTTGTTTAAAAGTTTTCAATGTAAGCTTTTGTAACTGGCAGGAAAGTGAGAAACTGTTTCACAGGACATTGCGCCAAAGATCAACACGTGTGTCCCTAGTTCAGTGGAACAAAAACGAATCAACTCAGGCATTTCACAAGACTCAACTAATTTACTTCAGCAGAGGAATCATATTCATAATAACAAAGTAAAAACAGGTTACATGACGGATTTCAATAATATTTCCTTTTAGTAGTTTCAGCTCTGTAAAGATGTAATAGCTGATAAACTGCTTCCTGTAGCCACGGCAGGTAATTCATCATCTCTCCAATTCTTAATAGGAGAGGGATACAAGTCAGTGGCTGGCAAGATTAACCCATCTTGTCAGGCAAAGGAACTTTCTCTGGGAGAGTCAACGTCTGTTTAGCGGGCAGGCGGACGAGCTCTCAGGGCAAGCGTCAACGTCTGGAGATGTCCCTACCACTCCTTTAGGCTCACAAGAGTCAACTCGTCAGGCAGAGGAACTCTCACTGGCTAGAGTCTACAGCTGCTAGGAGGCAGGAGGCATAGGAGCCCTTGGGAAGAGAGCTGATGGCTGTTCAGTCGGCAGATGAACTCTCCGGCGAGAGTCAGTGGCTGGCAAGATTAACCCATCTTGTCAGGCAAAGGAACTTTTCTGGGAGAGTCAACGGCTGTTTAGCGGGCAGGCGGACGGGCTCTCAGGGCAAGTGTCAACGTCTGGAGAGGTCCCTACCACTCCATCAGGCTCACAAGAGTTAACTCGTCAGGCAGAGGAACTCTCACTGGCTAGAGTCAACAGCTGCTCGGAGGCGGTAGTCATAGGAGCCCTCGGGAAGAGAGCTGACGGCTGTTCAGTCGGCAGACAAACTCTCCCGGCGAGAGTCAGTGGCTGGCAAGACTAACCCATCTTGTCAGGCAAAGGAACTTTCTCTGGGAGAGTCAACGGCTGTTTAGCTGGCAGGCGGACGAGCTCTCAGGCCAACGCTGAGAGGTCCCTACCACTCCTTCAGGCTCACAAGAGTTCTCGTCAGGTGGAGGAACTCTCACTGGCTGGAGTCAACAACTGCTAGGCGGCCTGAGGTATAGGAGCCCTTGGGAAGAGAGCTGATGGCTGTTCAGTCGGCAGACGAACTCTCCCGGCGAGAGTCAGTGGCTGGCAAGATTAAACCATCTTGTCAGGCAAAGGAACTTTCTCTGGGAGAGTCAATGGCTGTTTAGCGGGCAGGCGGACGAGCTCTCAGGGCAAGCGTCAACGTCTGGAGATGTCCCTACCACTCCATCAGGCTCACAAGAGTTAACTCGTCAGGTAGAGGAACTCTCACTGGCTAGAGTCTACAGCTGCTCGGAAGTGGGAGGCATAGGAGCCCTTGGGAAGAGAGCTGACAGCTGTTCAGTCGGCAGAAGAACTCTCCCGGCGAGAGTCAGTGGCTGGCAAGATTAACCCATCTTGTCAGGCAAAGGAACTTTCTCTGGGAGAGTCAACGTCTGTTTAGCGGGCAGGCGGACGAGCTCTCAGGGCAAGCGTCAACGTCTGGAGATGTCCCTACCACTCCTTTAGGCTCACAAGAGTCAACTCTTCAGGCAGAGGAACTCTCACTGGCTAGAGTTTACAGCTGCTAGGAGGCGGTAGTCATAGGAGCCCTTGGGAAGAGAGCGGACGGCTGTTCAGTCGGCAGACGAACTCTCCCGGCGAGAGTCAGTGGCTGGCAAGATTAACCCATCTTGTCAGGCAAAGGAACTTTCTCTGGGAGAGTCAACGGCTGTTTAGCGGGCAGGTGGACGGGCTCTCAGGGCAAGCGTCAACGTCTGGAGAGGTTCCTACCACTCCATCAGGCTCACAAGAGTTAACTCGTCAGGCAGAGGAACTCTCACTGGCTAGAGTCAACAACTGCTGGGCGGCCTGAGGTATAGGAGCCCTCGGGAAGAGACCTGACGGCTGTTCAGTCGACAGACGAACTCTCCCGGCGAGAGTCAGTGGCTGGCAAGATTAACCCATCTTGTCAGGCAGAGGAACTTTCTCTGGGAGAGTCAACGGCTGTTTAGCGGGCAGGCAGACGAGCTCTCAGGGAGAGTGTCAACTTCTGGAGAGGTCCCTACCACTCCATCAGGCTCACAAGAGTTAACTCGTCAGGTGGAGGAACTCTCACTGGCTAGAGTCAACAACTGCTAGGCGGCCTGAGGTATAGGAGCCCTTGGGAAGAGAGCTGACGGCTGTTCAGTCGGCAGACGAACTCTCCCGGCGAGAGTCAGTGGCTGGCAAGATTAACCCATCTTGTCAGGCAGAGGAACTTTCTCTGGGAGAGTCAACGGCTGTTTAGCGGGCAGGCGGACAAGCTCTCAGGGCAAGCGTCAACGTCTGGAGAGGTCCCTACCACTCCATCAGGCTCACAAGAGTCAACTCGTCAGGCGGAGGAACTCTCACTCGCTAGAGTCAACAGCTGCTCAGAGGTAGGCGTAGGAGCCCTTGGGAAGAGAGCTGACGGCTGTTCAGTCGGCAGACGAACTCTCCCAGCGAGGGTCAGCGGCTGGCAAGATTAACCCATCTTGTCAGGCAGAGGAACTTTCTCTGGGAGAGTCAACGGCTGTTTAGCGGGCAGGCAGACAAGCTCTCAGGGCAAGCGTCAACGTCTGGAGAGATCCCTACCACTCCAGCAGGCTCACAAGAGTCAACAGCTGTTCTGTAGTCAGACGAACTCTCCTGGCGAGAGTCAATGGCTGGCAAGATCCCCCCATCTTGTCAGGCGGAGGGACTTTCTCTGGGAGAGGCTGTGCAGAAAGAAGGGACTCAGTTCCTTCAAGTATGCTATGTCCCTTGATGAAGACTCTTCTTCTAGAAGATCTCTGTCAAAATAGGTAAATAGTCAGATATCTAGATCTATTCTTGCAGATGTCTTCCCTCCGGTAATTCTGTTGGAATAATCTAGAAGACCGGCTGTGCAGAAAGAAGGAGTTCAGTTTCTTCAAGTATGCTATGTCCTTTGATGAACACTTCTTCTAGAAGATCTCTGTCAAAGCGGGCAAATAGTCATTTCTCTAGTTTTTATGTAATTTCTTTGGTTTTTTATGTAATTTCTTTGGTTTTTATGCAACTTCTTTAGTTTTTATGTTATTTCTTTAGTTTTTGTGTCATTTCTTTAGTTTTTTATGTAATTTCTTTTCGTACCGGCAGATACATTCGTTCATTGCATTGAAATCTATACTACTGTGTTTGATAAGGGTTAATTTAATTGCTGGATATTTTCATAACTCCTTTTTTTCAGTTTACGTAACCTATTGTGGTGGTGTAATGTAACACTTGTCATTATATTCAAAGTGAATAGCCAGGGAAACTAAGACAAAATGCACCATTGCCTGAATGCACCAGACTGAATGCACCATTAGCCTAGACAGAATGCACCACCAGCCTGGTCTAAATGCACCAACCACTTAGTCTGAATGCACCATTTTGTAAATAGTCTGAATGCACCGTTATGTCAATAGTCCGAATGCACCGTTTTGCAAACAGTCCAAATGCACCAATCTATAAATAGTCTGAATGCACCGTTTTGTAAATTGTCTGGATGCACCATTTTGTAAATAGTCTGAATGCACCATTTTGTAGTCTGAATGCGCTATTTTGTAAATAGTCAGAATGCACCAATTTGTAAATAGTCTGAAGCACCATTTTGTCAATAGTCTGAATGCACCATTTTGTCAATAGTCTGAATTCACCATTTTGTCAATAGTCTGAATGCACCATTTTGTAAATAGTCTGAATGGCTATTTTGTAAACAGTCTGAATGCACCATTTTGTAAATAGCCTGAATGCACCAATTTATAAATAGTCTGAATGCACAGTTTTGTAAATTGTCTGAATACCATTTTGTAAATAGTCTGAATGTGCCATTTTGTAAATAGCCTGAATGCACAACAGTTTGTAAGTAGTCTGAATGCACCATTTTGTAAATTGTCTGAGTGCACCATTTTGTAAATAGTCTGAATGCACCATTCTTGAATGGAAATGCACCAATAATATCAGAATGCACCATTTTGTAAACTTTCTAAATGTTAAATTTGTAAATAGTCTGAATGTAACATTTTGTAAATAGTCTGAATGCACCATTTTTCAATAATCCGAATGCACCAATTGGTAATTAGTCTGAATGCACCATTTTTGTAAATTGTCTGAAACCATTTTGTCAATAGTCTGAATGCACCAGATTCCTTAAAATAGTCTGAATGCACCACTTTGTAAATAGTCTGAATGCACCATTTTGTTAATTGTCTGAGGACCATTTTGTAAATAGTGTGATGCACCTTTTGTAAATAGCCTGAATGCACCTGATTTGTAAATAGTCTGAATGCATCATTTTCATCTGAATGAGTGCACAAATTTGTAAATAGTCTGATGTAACATTTTGTAAATAGTCTGAATTCACTAGTTTTTTTCAATAGTCTGAATGCACCATTTTTGTCAATAAGTCTGAATGCACCAATTTGTAAATAGTCTGAATGCCACCATTTTGTAAATAGTCTGAATGCATATTTTTGTAAATAGTATGAATGCACCATTTTGTCAATAGTCTGAATGCACCAATTTGTAAATAGTCTGAATGCACCATTTTGCAAATAGTCGGAATGCACCATTTTGTCAATAGTCTGAATGCACCATTTTGTCAATAGCCTGAATGCACTTATTTGTAAATAGTCTGAATGCACCATTTTGTAAATAGTCTGAATGCACCATTTTGTCAATAGTCTGAATGCGCCATTTTGTCAATAGTCTGGATGCACCAGTTTGTAAATAGTCTGAATGCAACATTTTGTAAATAGTCTGAATGCACAACATTTTGTAAATAATCTGAATGCACCATTTTGTCAATAGCCTGAATGCACCATTTTGTCAATATTCCGAATGCACCAATTTGTAAATAGTCTGAATGCACCATTTTGTAAATAGTGTGAATGCACCATTTTGTAAATAGTCGGAATGCACCATCTTGTCAATAGTCTGAATACACTGTTTTGTCAATAGCTGATCTGCAACAATTTGTAAATACTCTGAATGCACCACACTGCATAAAAATACAACTTTCTTGTATGGTTGATTCAGGTATCATCAAATTTTGTCATTCTTACTAGAAACAGGTGAAATCTCAAAGTTTTTAACTTGTGAAAAGTAGTTGTTAGGTGATTTAAAGAATAGAGAGTCTCATTTTTTTACTAAAGCTTTGATATCATCCATCCTTTTATCATACAATTTTATATCAATATTTATTTTATTTTATGTTTTTGCCCAAGCTTAGTGTATAGACTATGAAATTTTCTGTCAGAAGCCAAAGTGTCTTGTTGGTTTTGTAATGTTCTATTTTTATTCAGATTTATAAAATCATTTACTTTATCAAAGAGAATAATCCTGCAAAGTATGAATATATAATCATTACCATATAGTTACCCAAAGAGCAGGTGTTAAGTGAATTAAGTTGGTGCCTTGGGACCATAAGGAATAAGCGATTTTAACTGGTTAGTTTTAACCTTCTTCTCATAGCATAATGCATTTGTTGGTTTTGTAATATTCTTACTGTATTCAGACTTAGAAATGGTTCACTATATCAAAGAAAATAATGACTTACAAATTGAATATAGATACCTATATAGTTCCTCAGAGAGCAGGCGATATGTGAATGAAGTTTGCATTGGGACCACAAGGAAAATGCACTTTAATTAGGAAGTGGGCATTGGGATCAGATACTGGTGCATTTGGACCATGATACATGGTAATTGAGGCAACAGCATTTACTCCATAAACGATAGCCAGCTGTCGTTGGGTTGTTGTTTTCACCAAATTCGGACTTTTACCAACACGGTTAATCGTAATTATGCAAAAGGTGTTTAATTCGTGATCGAATTTCTTCCGTTTAGGTACCAACATCTTCAGGTCGTGTTGTAAGACTGAAATTTCTTTATGATTGAATAGTCCACTGGTGTGGGGGACGGGGAAGGGGGTTGTTGTTTTTTCCGTATAATGATAAGCCAGATATTAAAGAAAAATGGGAGAGAAAAAGACCACTACGTAACAACTGCTTGAAATCTGCATAGGGTGGACAATTCAGATCCTTCAAGAATAGCAGCGATCAACAACTGTCCTCTGTTACTATAAACAGACCGCGCCAGTGCGCATGCTCGTGTTTACATCAGGCATGGTCGGACAAACAAACGCAGTTGGTGCAGAGAAGAATAGCTTCCAGCCAGTGACTGGCAGTACTTTTGGATTACATGGAACTGAGAGGCACTTTTGTGCCCGGACCTTTGTCAATTTTTTCTTGAAATATCTTATCTACTTTCTTTTGGTACCATTTGCCTCCGTCACTTGGTAATAATGATGTCCTCTTGACATCCTGAGGCTATACAGTCTTCACACCTGAACCAAGTGAAAGGTTACATGAATAGATGTATTTTTCACATCAGAAAAGAGTTAGAAGAAATAAAACATGATATATATATTGAGGCCATATAAATTATAATACTAAAGGTCAGTATTTTATTTCCACAAAGACTCCAAACATACTTAGGGCTTTGGACAGTATGCCTATTAAATGGGAATCCATCATTATATATATATAAATATGCTCCAATATATATATATATATAATAGTCATAATATATAGTATGTCACTGTGTGTGTGTGTGTGTGTGCTGTGTAATATATATATAATCGGTTAAAAGCTACAAACTGTCCTTTAATATCTAATTGCTCTACCTCAACATCTATTCTACCTGCAAGTTAGTGCGTCACTGTAGCCCTGATTCCTCGTCCGTCGCTGGTTCGACCCCACGGGACGGTGGACTTATTATCAACTAAAAATTCCCCTTCGGTAACATATATGAAAATATATTATTTCCAGGTAGAGCGAATTAGATATTTAGGACGTTTGTAGCTTTCTGACTGTATATATGAATCACGGTGGGTGCACAACCTTTGAGCTACTCGGCCACATCATCAAACATATATCTAGTCGAGGGCCACTAGACTAGATTTTCATGAAATGATAAATAGTTTGTAGAATGTTTAAAAGATAAAAACACAGTTGCTCACCTGTTTTGTTTTAATGAGATTTTTGACACTGAGATTCATGTACAAGTTTTTTTATGTTAGGATGGAAATTTGTGGTTGCCAGTCTTAAAACAGAGTGCAGATTTTGATCACTTAGCCTGGGATACGAATATTTGACTTGGTCTGGTTGAGCAGACTAAATGTTTGTTCACATACGCAAAGGTAGAGCCAAATAAGCTTGCATAAATAGCAGCTTTGTTTCTCAAATAAGGAAACTGATCTTTGGCCAAGCAATTATAAAAGTTGAGCAAGTCCTCTTCATTATACTTGGTACGAAGGCTGTCATTATTCTGAAGATCAATCAGTTTGATTTGTGCTGAATTCTACTTCATCAGGAGATACAGAAAAGGGGTTGCTGAACAACTTTAAATCATTGACTTCTTTCTTTAGGTCCTCAAATCGGCTCTCAAAGGCCTCCAAAAGTTTTCCTAATTTTGCTGCATAATATTCATGTCTATTGCATACTTTGTGTTGATACACATAAGTTTGTAATTTGGGAAGTGTCCTAACTCTCCTTTAACATCTGTAACTGAAACAATTTTAGTTTTTGTTGAAAGCTGTCACATATTTCTTGCAAGTTAGCTGAGAAACCTTGGTTATCCTGAAGTTTATGATTCAAGTTATTTAAATGACTTGTGAGATCTACAAGAAATGACAAATCACAAAGCCAGTCAGCATTTGTAAGTTCTGGAACCATCTTATTCTTTTCATTAAGAAATATAATTTTCATCCAGAAGACTGATAAATCATTTTCAGCTCTATTTCTCCCCTGCTTAACCACCTGATTTGAGTGAAAAACACTAAATCGCCATATTCTGCTTCAATTTCACCAAGAAATTGCTTGAAGACCCCGGTGATGCAAAGCTGAGCGTGACTTGATCTAAAATTGACTGTAGAAACTACAACTTTCATTACATGATCAAAGTCCAGTTCTTTTCCACACAAATTTTGTTGATGTATTATGCAATGAAATTGTTTCAGTTCACTATGGTTTTGCTCTCCAAGGTGTTTAATCAATAGCTGCACCAATCCATTCTGCTTTGCCTATCATTGCAGGAGCCCCATCAGTTGATATTCAAATCTAACTCAATTACTGAAATTTGTTCTAAAAGTCCATTAAACGTTAACCGCCATACAGCAACTTCAAGAATTTTCTCCTGCCGCCATGACTTCAGAGCTGTATCCCTTAGCATATTGTTGGCAGTGATCCAAGACGCACACTACTTAATTGTTTAGTAGAGCAGAAGGGTCTGGGAGTGTAAAAACCATGAGACACATGTGGTTCATAAGGCAACGTGTATACATTTGGTTTCCCTATCGCCACAGTGAGCCACCGGTGGATCAAACATGTTCTTGGCCACTGGTGGTTCATTTGGCGATGCTTGCTATACGTTGCTCATTCGTCATATACTTTGACACCTGGTAGTAAACACTATAACAATCAATTCTAATTGTGTTAACTATTTCACAAAGCTATTTACACACACACACACACACACACACACACACACTCATTTTCTATATATATATTATATATATATATATATAGATTATATATATGTTATATATATATATATGATATTATAGTGTGTGTGTGTGTGTGTGTGTTCTCCATCATAGAGAGAAAGAGAGAGAGAGAGAGAGAGAGAGAGAGAGAGAGAGAGAGAGAGAGAGAGGATACTGCATCTAAACATTTGGTGAATTACATAATAACTTTACAAATAAATAGAAACTGCTGAAAGTGAAACCTAATATTTATGCTATTTTATTGGTTTTTGTACTGTAGTTATAATCACTATTTTTACATAGTCACTGTTTCTTTACTAAATAGAATTTCATATGTTTATACACTGCATGATACACACACACACACACACACACACACACACACACACACACACACACATATATATATATATATATATATATATATTAATATTTCTTATTTTGAACAGAATGGAGGCCAATCGCTTTTTATGGGCATGCAGAATCACAATCAGATTATGACGATGATTACAGCTTTATACGAATTCAAACCTCAATTTAGTGACTTGATTATAACTTGAAAACAAAGAAACTACCATTATTTTACGGTGAATCAGATGATGATGCAAGAGGACGATAAATTTTACCACCAATGACTTTTTGTATCAGATGTCCAACAACAATCATCTGAATCAATTGTAAGCACTGTATGGCAAGATACTGTTGTTCTCCTAGTAACTTTGCATGTACAGCCAGAGAAGAGAAACATTACACTTTGCCATCCACCTCAGATGGAGAAATTCTTCCAATTGATGTTTATAACATATTTGCCACTGATGAGATTACTGATTTGATAGCAGTTGAAACTGGTAGATTATATGATACTACTGTAGCATTGAAACCTGTTGCTAGGCATTCTAAGATGAAAGTTCCTTTTGGAAATCAGTAACCAAAAACGGCAGTGACAAGTTCAGTATTTTTATTCTAATGGGTTTGAAGGAAGCAACCAACCAGTTACTGAAGTAAGAGCAAAATGTATGGAGTTGATTTTATAAAGAAAACAATGGCTAGAAATAAATTTGAGTTGATCTACGTTTTCTACACTTTGTTGAAAACAGTCTCTCCGATGGAACCGATAGGCTTTTTCAAAACTGAAGGTATAAAGATTAAAAGTCTGAATGCACCATTGGTGGAAAAGATCACTTTATGTTTTGATTGATTAGGAGAAATATGTAGAGAAGTGAGGAAAAGATGCAGAAGATGTAATGAGTTAATTAGTCAAAAATGCCTGAAGCCAATTTGCAGCAGTCTGAAAGCAAGGAGAGTAAAGACTGTGTGCGGTCAATTTGCAAACCGAGTTTATGCACTCATGCTTTGTAAAAGACTCCATTCAGAAGATTTATAATTACTGGATATATGTAATTTTGTAAATAGCTAGAATACTTATTTTGGTTTTCTGAATGGACCTTTTTGTTAATTTTTGCATGATCGCATTATCATAAATAAGACCTAATTTTTTTCCTTTATAGTTGAAAGTCTGAATTTCTTTTTTTTTTAGTCTAAAATTTAATCATTAAACTTTGTTGAATGCATTTTGTATTTCTAACCCTTTTGTAAATTTTGTAAAACTGAATATACATTTTAAAAAAATTTCAACAAAAATGTACCACCATTTGGTAAATATGGCCTTTAAGTCTTTTTGTAAACCACCGGTGGTACACATTTTAACGTTTTGTAAATCAGAACCAGTTGATGCACCCTTCAATGAACTGAGTCTACGAGTTCCTCATGAATAAAAAGTCCTCTGTCACACCATTTTACAAATACAAGTAGATGACCATTTTGTAACATCAGTAGATTCATCAGTGGCTTGGGAGAAGTACACAATTTTGTAAATAGTCTTTTCTCATTTTGTAAATGGTCTGACTATATCACCCGACAAATCAACAATACGACGTTGCACTGTCATACGATTCAAACTGATATTTCAAACTTTTTCAAAACATCAGAAATTTTTTGAGCAGCAAGTAGAATAACTTTTTAATGAAATCCCCCTCTGAAAATGCCTTGTAAATAGTTTGAATCACATTTTTTGCAATTTCATGAATGTTTTTGTTAAGTCCTGTGCCTCATTTTTATTTTTCTGAATAAACACCATTTTTCTGCACATGAAAACCATTTGTCAATTAGTGATTTAATTTTTTGCTTTCTTAGTTCACCAACAAATTTTTCATAAGGCTTGTGCTTTGTCAGATAATGCCTTTGCAAATTGTATTACAAAGCCACACTATTCTGTCAATATCAAGCAAATGATTTTTTTCACTAGTTGAATGCACAAAGAAATATTTATCTGTCCATATTTCTTGAAATTTTCTATGTTCAATCTTCAAGCTTTTTTTAACTTGAGTTTTTGTGAGAAGTACCAGAACATTAAGTAAATTAATCTGAAAACACTACAATGATAAATGCAATAGCCTGAATGCACCATTTTGACTGCAAAGAAACTATCGGAGCTCAGACAAATTGGCTAACTTGAAGTCTGCCAATGCAATCATTTTACAAACTTTTAGTCTGAATTTAGATGTATTAGGAAAATATTATGAATGCACCATTTTGTCAAAAAAAGAAAAACAAGAAAAACAAAAACAGGTTGCATCAATTTGTTTAAAGAGAATAGTATTCAAAACTATGATAAAAATTAATTTAGATTAACTTCAGGTATTCAACCTTCCCTTCACAACAACGAGGTGAAATCTCAAAGTTTTTAGACAACGAAAAGTAGTTGAAGATGATTGTCTACAAGCCATACGCGTTCATTTCTTTTACTAAAGCTTTGATATTTCGAGGATTGATCAATATTTGATTTTAGTGAATGAACTGTTTATAGATAACGAGATAATTTTCTGTAACAAGAAAACGTAAAGAATGTCTACATACATTTTGTAATATATATATATTTTATATTAATATATATTATATATTTATATAAGATAATCCTATATGAATATATATATATGTTATATATATAGTTACCCAAACATACAGGTGTTACATACAATTATGTTGTGTGTTGTGTGACCATAGGAATAATGCATTTTTACTGGTTTTGTAATTTCTTCTCATAGCATAATGCATTTTTGGTTTTTTATTATTTTTACTGTATTCAGACTTAGTAAATGGTTGTATTTCAATGAAAATAATCTTACAAAGTGAATATAGATTCACTATATAGTTCCCCATCACTCTGCAGGCGTTTGTTAATTAAGTTGGTGCATTGGGATGGCAAGAAAATGCACAAATGCACTACACGGTCAACATGGTGCTTTGGGTGGATATCGTCTCCATTTGCAAAACACCTGAGTTCGATGGGTGCAGTTGATGGGAGATGTTATTCATTTTACCTCCTTGTGGCCGACGATAGTGCGTCAGCTGTTGATTCCTCGTTGTTGCTGGTTCGACCCACGGACGGTGGACTTATTATCAACTATTGGTTAATCGTAACATATATGAAAATATTTATTTCGTAGGTAGAGCGAATTAGATATTAAAGGACGTTTGTAGCTGATTGTCTATGAATCACGGTGATGTGATAAATAGTCATAATTTCGTTATGATTGACAAACGCACCACTGGTCAACATGGCAGAGGTGGGTGGTTGTTTTCCGTATAATGAAAACACCTAGTTCGAAAGAAAAGTTGATGGGAGATGTTATTACTTATACAACTCTTGAAATCTGCGTTAGGTGGCGTCACTGTAGTCCTGATTCCTCGTCCGTCGCTGGTTCGATCGACAGACGGTGGACTTATTATCAACTAAAAATAGACCTTCGGCCATATATGAAAATATTTATTTCCAGGGAGGTCGAGCAAACAATATTAATGGACGTTTGTAGCTTTCTGATTGTATATGAATCACGGTGATGTGATAAATAGTCATAATATGGAACTGGAAAAACGCACTACACGGTCAACATGGCAGAGGTGGGTGAAATATCGTTTCCACTTTCTTTTGAGTTCGACGGGTCAAGTTGATAATGTTATTCACTTGGCATCCTGAGGCCGATACAGTCTTTACACCTGAACCAGTGTAGTCCTGATTCCTCGTCCGTCGCTGGTTCGATATCACTGGACGGTGGACTTATTATCAACTAAAAAAAATATACTCGTAACATATATGAAAATATATTATTTATAAGGTAGGTCAGTATGACGTTATTTTAAAAAAGGACGTTTGTAGCTTTCTGATTGTATATGAATCACGGTGATGTGATAAATAGTATATATATATATATATATATATATATATATATATATATATATATATATATATATATATATATATATATATATATATATATTTATATATATATATATTTGGTAGTATTACAGTTTCGGTCAAATTCGGATATGTACTATTTTTTTACTTATCATTCATTTTTGAGTTGATTCATACGAAAAACTTACTCGAATCTTGCGCAAATTAATGGTTATGGAGATATTTGCCAATGAATATTGTTCCTTATTGTTATCCCATCAAAGTACGAGTTACAAGGTAAGACAATAACCACCCCTCCTCCATAGCTAACACGGCAAAATTGTAACCAGTCAGCACCCCTAGTTTACGTGGTGTAATTTTTTAGGTAAAATTACAGTTTCGTTGTTGACTGGTCACAATTTTGCCGTGTTAGTGATGGAGGGAGCGGTATTGTCTTACCTTGTAACTCGTACTTTGATGGGATAACAATAAGGAACAATATTCATCGGCAAATATCTCCGTAACCATTAATTTGCGCAAGATTCGAGTAAGTTTCTTGTATGAATCATCTCAAAAATGAATGATAACAAGTAAAAAAATAATACGTATCTGAATTTGACCGAAAACTAAATAATACTGTTGTGTATATATATGTATGTATATATATATAGTATATATATATATATATATATATATATATATATATATATATATATATATATATATATATATATATATGGACGTTGTAGAGATCCGCAACCCCAGAGTACCCTTTGTAAAGATTGGCTATCCTCAGAATGAACTTGTTAACATCAGCCACCCCCAGTACTGAACACGGCGAAGGGACATTCCATTTGGCCGACAACAAACAGATGCACCGCCAGTATCAGAATGAGCTTGTTAACATCAGCCACCCCAAATATTAGCTTGTTAAGATAAACAACCTCAGGTACTCTGGGTTGCTGTTCTTTACAACGTCATATATATATATATATATATATATATATATATATATATATATATATATATATATATATATATATATATTATATATTATATATTTTAACCCACGAGAGGCGCTTGGAGCCTATCTGGTTATTTCATTCAATACTTCATAACACGTTTTTGTTCTCACCTTTTTACAAGCACAGCCTTGCTTCCCACCACTGGCAAACCACGGCACTCCAACCAACGTTTAAGCTGACATACTGAATGATCTAGCACACTGCTAGACACAAAAGCAGAGCCAGGAACATCAGTTTCTTTCAACTTAATGTTAGGAAACTTCCCTGCTGTGGCCATTAAAACATAAGTCGTACTGATTTGTTTGTCCGACCTTGCGTAGCTGTGTGTAGCTAAGCGCAGTGATGACGTAGTTGCTCAACATTGCTACATATAACTACTGCAATGTTTAATGTTCGTATTTAGTATCGAATCCTATTTGAACTAAATTATAGTCTTCGGTTCTATTAATCCAGTTACAATAGAAGTCAATTTGTTATATGTCCCGTAATCCGATGCTCATTTATATTGCGTTGTCTATACTACCTAGCGGACTTGGTCCAGGGGTACCAGAATGTATCAGAAATCTTACTTTCATTTCGGCTTGTTTTTTGTATATAAACCACCATTTGATCCTATAATTAAGCTTCCTATAATCTGTGGAAATTTCCTGTGGAAATTCGAGTTCAGTTTGTGGGAATTTGTGGGGAAAAAAAGAGCAAGTTTGTGAGAATTTGACTTTTTTGAGGTGGCAACACTGACACTGGGCCGGGCTGGCGGCCTCCCCCATCACTCCCATCAGTACTCAGTAGCCATTTGTCTGTCGTACAGTTAATATCTATACTTGTTTTTTTTTAATCGAGGCGCATTTGCACTCACTGGCAGGGGTGCCCTTTTAGCTCGGAAAAGTTTCCTGCTAGCTGATTGGTTGCAAGTATTTTGTCCGAATGGCATCATTGTTTTCAAATAATTACCATGTAATGTGAATCAAAACTTATTTACTAACCTAAATTTCTCCCTCAGATATGTTTTGTCAATAAATAATGTTAACGAATAAAGAGATTATAAAGTATTGTGATGGTTAACGAATAAAGAGATTATAAAGTATTGTGATGGTAAGTCTAAATTTAATAACAACACCCGCCGAAGTCAACGACAGGAGCTTGTTTCCGGATGCATGCTGCATAATTTTTGTACTTTTCACATATTTTAACACCAATTGGGATAAATTACACGAAGCATAAGAAAAACATGTTATATAAACTTCCTTTGAATACCAGCATCTACTAAAAACATAGAATTAATAAAACTTGCTATTGGTGAAAACTTCCGGGACCAAAAGGAACAGCCTGTGGCTTTAGATAAAATTTAGATAAAATCACCTAGATAGGTAGGCCTAGTGATTCATATGGTATCCACCTGCCAGCAAATGTTGATGGGTAAGAAAACTTTGCAGATGCATATAATCTTTTATAGGCTTTTGTGCTGAAGCCTTTTGTTATATCATTATGATAAATATGAAGAGGCTATTTTTTCTTTTACATAATAATAATGTACGTAGTTCCCTTATTATGGCTTTATTTCTTGCACACATTTCAAACTAGGCTAGCCTATGTCTGTGCGTCTTACACCATTTTTTGACAATTGCAATAAATTTTATTTAACTCTTTAAGGTAAGGAGTAACAGTAAACAGTAGCTGGTGCTTGATATAAGTTAGGCTAGGTGTATGTAGGCCTATGATGTAAGTCCGTATAGAAAGGGTTTGCTAATTTTGTCATAAAGGTATAGATTCTATTAATAGAACTATTTTTGGTTTGAGGATACTGTAGTGTTCCATAAATTGCATAAAAATCACAATTAAATGAATTCATAATTTCACCGAGTTACAACCGCGATACCCCTCCCTTTCCCTTCCATCCCCGCTTCCGTATTTGACAGTAGACGCCTATAGCCTACTAATCCTTAAAATGTACATGTGTATAGTACATTTTCTACTCAGTCACATATTCTGTTACTTCTCAAAATATCTCCAGAAAACTCGTGTTAACCTTATACTGTATGTGTCCTGAACAAAAGGCAAAATAAAGAAAATAAAAAGTTTTTTTTATCTCGCATTATCTGCTGTAACTTACATGAAAGAGTAAGTTGTTAATTTCTGCGAAATATATTTTTATTAGTGTGCATCTACAAAAAGAAGCATAGAAACTATTTAATTGCAAATAAAGCCATTAAAGTAATCTCAATAACATGACTGATTTCAACATTTACATAAATCAGGAAAAAGCTGCAATGACATAGATCAGGAAAATGCAACTGGGATACCTTTCCCGCCAGGCCGCCACAGGCTGTCCCTTTTACCTACCCGGAAGTTTTCACCAATAGCAAGTTTTATTATTTCCATGTTTTTAGTAGATTCTGGTATTCGAAGAAAGTTTATAATAACATGTTTTTCTTATACTTAGTGTAATTTATCCCAACTGGTGTTAAAATATGTGAAAAGTAAAAAAATTATGCAGCGTGTATCGGAAAACAAGCTCCTGTCGTTGACTTCGGCCGGTGTTGTTATTAAATTTAGACTTACCATCACAATACTTTATGATCTCTTTATTCGTTAACATTATTTATTGACAAAACATATATCTGAGGGAGAAATTTAGGTTAGTAAATAAGTTTCGATTCACATTACTTGGTAATTATTTGAAAACAATGATGCTATTCGGACAAAATACTTGCAACCAATCAGCTAGCAGGAAACTTTTCCGAGCTAAAAGGGCACCCCTGCTAGTGAGTGCAAATGCACCTCGGTAAAGAAAACTGAGTTAGTGAATTTCTACATTTCTGACCGAAATACGGACATATCGACGCTCTGGATATTACTATATTATTAAATATAGTATAAATAAGTCGTCATTCAATATTTAAGGTAATAATTAATATAAGTTTAAATAACAATAATAGTGATATAATAGCTACAATAACTTATGTCGAGGCTGGAAGCCGAGTGCTTTTCCAAATGGCGACTAGCTTCTGACTGGAGTCTTTTGTTTGAGTCACGGTGAGTCCTTTGTGTTCTTGAGTCATGGTCTCCAAAGCCTTTTCACTCGAGTCTTGGCGAGCAGACAGTTTGGTGAGTCATGCCTTCCACAACTTCTTGACTCGATTTTTTGTGTGTGAAGTTCGTGAGTCATGGTGAGTCCTTGATATTGCCTGAGTCTTGCCCTCCAGTGTTTTGATTCGATTTCTCGTATGTAAAGTGTGGTGAGTCACGGTGAATCCTTGATATTGCTTGAGTCGCGCCCTCCAGAATCTTTTGACTTGATTTTTCTTATGTAAAGTGTGGTGAGTCCGTGATACAGCTTGAGTCACGTCCTCCAGAGCCTTTTGGCTCGATTTTTCGTACATAAACAGTGTGGTGAGTCATGGTGAGTCCTTGATATAGCTTGAGGCTTGCCCTCCAGGGTGTTTTGACTCTATTTTTTCGTATTTGAACAGTGACGTGATTCATGGTGAGTCCTTGGTATAGCTTGAGTCACGCCCTCCAAAGCCTTTTCATCCGAGTTTCAAGAGTAGAGTGGTGAGTCATGGGGAGTCCTTGATATAGTTTGAGTCACGTCTTCAAGAGCCTTCCAACTCGATTTTTCGCATATAAAGTGTCGTGAGTCATAGTGAGTCCTTGATATTGCTTGAGTCATGTCCTCTAGAGCCTTTCGACTCGATTTTTTGTATGTAAAGTGTCGTTAGTCATGGCGAGTCCTTGATATTGCTTGTCACGTTCTCCAGAATCCCTTGACTCGATTTTTCGTGGATAAAGTGTCGTGAGTCATAGTGAGTCCTTGATATTACCCGAGTCATGCCCTCCAGAACCTTTAAACTCGATTTTTCATAAGAGTGTGATGACGCCTGCTGAGTCCTTGATATTGCTTGAGTCGTGCCCTCCAGATCCTTTTGACTCGAGTTTTCATAAGTAAAGAGTGGTGAGTCCTGGGGAGTCCTTGGTGTTGCTTGAAGAGTCATACCCTCCAGATCCTTTTGACTCAAAGCTCAGGGACTGATGGTGGTGGTAACACACGTGACAGGTTTTCCCTGTGGCAAATGCCTCCCAGCTTGCGTAGTTTTCTCCTTTGTGTTCTGCATGCATAATTCAAGGACATGGCACCCATTAGCGGGAAGGCTAGGCCCTGGGTGATTAGGCTATTCCAGACATACCATAGGCGAGGGTAGTTGTTGTAGGCCTTTGGTGCCATACTTCAACTGACTTATCTAAATGTATTTATCCACAGGCTTTTTTTTTTGTAGGTTTGAGTATTTTTTAGTTTCCCATTTAATTTTATTATGGCATCAATAACCTGTAGTCTGTTTTTTTCCATTTGTCCACCTGCCTGTGGTGCTTGTGCATGGCAACACTGCGTCCCGGGCTTTAAATAGTTACACTATGTGTAAGCTTTAGGTAAATAAAAGGATATCTGGGTGTCCATTTGCAACTGAAAAGTGTTTTAATAATTTACTGTAAGCGAATTACACTGTTAATATTCGAAATAGGATATTGCTATTATTGTTGAATGTAAGCTGCCTTTTCGGTGTGGCGAATGGAACAGCCAGACGCAGTGGCGGGAAAATTGCTTCTCTCGCAGTTCACTACGGCGAGATGTCAATTTTATTGGACCACACCTACTCTGCTACTAAGCTATGTGTTACTTCACTTCACGTAAATATATCAGTATATACTTTTAATTTTTATAAAGTGCGTTTTAGCCAGATACTATATGAAGTAACACGTAGCTTAGTAGCAGAGTAGGTGTGGTCCAATAAAGTTGACATCTTGCCGTAGTGAACAGTGAGAGTAGCAATTTTCCCGCCACTGCGTCTGGCTTACATTCAACAATAATAACAGTATCCTATTTCAAATATTAACGGGGTAATTCGCACATAGTAGATTATCAAAACACTTTTCAGTTGCAAATGTACACCCAGATATCCTTTTATTTACCTAAAGCTTACACATAGCGTAACTATTTAAAGCCCGGAATGCAGTGTTAGCATGTGCGAGCACCACAGGCAGGTGGACAGATGGAAAAAACAGACTATAGACACTGCGACACCAGTCTTAGTGCACGTTGCCCCTTTGGTGGAAAGGGTAGGCCGTGATGTGTTCCCTGCTAGTGGAAAGGCTACGGCCCAGTGGTTAGGCTATTCCAGATGTTCCATAGGTGAGGGTAGTTAGTGTAGGCTTTCGGTGTCGTGCTTCAACTAACTTATCTAATTAATATGTTTATCTACAGGCTTTTTTTCTGTAGTGTAAGTTTATTTTTAGTTTGCCATTTAATTTTATTATGCCATCAATAACCTAGATACTGCGACGCCAGTCTTAGTGCACGTTGCCCATTAGTGGAGAGGGTAGGCTGTGTACGTTGCCCTTAGTGGAAAAGTTAGGGCGTGGTATGTTGCCCACTAATTTGAATTAGTCAAAAGTAAGGCAGAACATAACAATACATGTTGACAGGATAAGCTGAAAACGAAAGAAAATGCCACACCATCATAAGTGATCCATCAAGAGCCAAGAGCCAAAGAACATAATTAGAATGTTGCAACAACTGAGGGTATTATTTTCAAAGTCTCTAGATGAGATTAGAACAACATGCTCAAGATGGTACTCTACTGTGTTGCTAAATAAGTCAAGCGTATGAGCAGCCACAGAATTGGCTGTAGCCTACCATGGCAAGGGCAAGTGGACTTCTTAAATGATGATGGCCATGTGTTCTTGCGCATGCTGCTTTTGCAGTTCTTAGCTGAGGGCAAAATGCAAACAACCTTTTTTGTGTTACTTCTCTAAACAGGTAATTATTTTCAGACAGAACTTTTGAGGGTGTGATTTTGATGTGCTTTGCACTGTAGTCAGCCCATGTAGGGTGGTACTGCCGTCAGTACTTCTCACACAGTGCACTGTAAGCATTACTCAAGTTTTTTTTTTTTTTTTTTTTTTTTTTTGCAAGCGTCCCTTCAACCCCTAGCTGGAACCCCTTTCATTCCTTTTAATATATGTCTGTTCGTGTTCTCTCTTCCGTCTCACTTTCCACCATCTCCCAAAAATTGTTTCATTGTGCAACTGTGAGTTTTTCCTCCCGTTACACATATAAAACCTTTATTCTCAACTTCCCTTTCAGTGCTGAATGACCTCAGTTCCTGGTGCTTGGCCTATGGCCTAAAAAAAAATAATCCATTCCAGCACTGTAGTCAGCTTGAAGCTTCCTGAATTAAGTTAGGATGTTTTGGGTCTGTTTTTGAGTTGAATTTACAGAAGTAGTTATGAAGACCTATTGCCACCTATAAATTTTGTCTAGAATTGTCTTAGCTTGGAGCAGTCCTTATTGTTTTTTCTGCCATTTTTTGCATGGGGGTAAACTTGAAGTAACTTCCCTTTTTTGCCTTCAGAAGTTTAACCTTGAATTACTAGCTAGTCAAGATGTTTATCCAATCCCCTTTTCATATTTTAGACCTTTTACTGCTGTTTTTTACATAGAATTTTTCTAACTAATGCACAGCCTTTCCCATCACTTGTCAGAACGATATAGCGTCAGTTTTTCGGTTCCCAAGGTCAGTCTTACACGGTTATTAAATTTTGGGAGACTGGAAATAACCCAGCTTGGAATTGTCCAATGAGTATTAAATGTGAAGTATGCGCAGTATTTCGTGAAAAGTGCAGTGCCGTAGTCTTTGATCGTAACCCACTGAGGTTCAGATGACAAAAGAATTCATTGTTTTCAGTTTTTACTTTGGTTATTTTCCCGTTTTTACAAGTTTTCAGCTTTGAAGTGATACCATAAACAGCATTGAATCATGAAAAATCAATTTACCGCATGTCGTAAAGAAAAATATTAATATTTATATATGTAGTATGTGGTCAGTGTTTTATTTGCTAGAGAGGAGTTTTGTAATTTCCCGACGCTTCCAAGGATTATGAGATTCTTTAAAGACTGGGAAAAACTATAAACAAAGCTCTGTAGATGATTTAGAGCACTGAAAGAGTAAGTCTGAAATAAAAAAGGTAGTACACTTTATAGCTTAGGGTTGCATACCTTGGCAACTGTCTGTTCCATGAATTTTGGAACCTGTAGGAGGGTAGTGCCATCATTGCTCCATGTGGTGCACTGTAGGCATTACTTAAGGCTCTTTGTAGCATCCCTTCACAGCCCATAGCTGCAACTGCTCTCATTTCTTGCACAGTACCACCATTTGTATTATCTTTTTTCCATCCTCTCTAAAAAGTGTTTCCTAGTGCAACTGTGAGGTTTTCCTCCTGTCACACCTTTGAAACCTTCTTGCTGTCAATTTTCCTTTCAGTGCTGAATGCCCTCATAGGTTCCAGTGCTTGGCCTTTGGCCTAAATTCTACATTCTAACTGTTAGTGGCTATCTTTCTTTATAATAAAGTTCTTTATTGTGAGTGGTGCTTTTCAACTGCAGTTGAAAACTTTTGGTGGCCGTTTTCTCAACAGGTGCATTTCAGGTAGGACTTGGAAGATAGAATTTTGATAACTAGGTTAGATTAGGATATATTGTCCCCAGCAATCTTTTACCTCTCCCTTCCACTGGTCAGTCAACCTGAAGCACCCTGCATTAGATTAGAATGCCTTGAAGAACTGTTGCCATCTGTAAATTATCTTCACACCCTCATAGCGTGAACCAGTCGTCCTCATCACCACCATCATTGATATTAAATCACCATACCACCTTTATTCCTCACATTGTTGGACTGTGGAACAGCCTCCCAGAGGATGCCATGCAACTGGAACTTCAGAAGGTCAAGCGAAGATGCAATGCATTATTACCTTAATCCTATTCTTGTATCTTTATTAATTTATTAATTTATTTTTTCTCTTTTAATAAGTGGGGTCTCTTCTTGCTCTATTTCCCTTTCCAACCCTCTCACTTTTACTGAACACCTTAATATTCTTTGGAGGCTTGAATTTCAAGTCAATGGCCCCTTTGGTAGGCTTCTTGTTCCATATGAATAGTTTTCATCTTCTGAATAATAATAATAATAATAATAATAATAATAATAATAATAATAATAATAATAATAATAATATTAAAAAGGATGGCTGTATTATGCGAATTTATCTTATATAGTGTCTTTTCTATCCTCCTTATGATTCGCTTTTCAGGCTCAGCGATGTTAGTCAGTAACTGGCCGATATTCATGTTGGAAAAGGACAGTGCGGAATATTGGAAGTCTTTTATTACAATATTCAATCAGAAATCGTTCGTCTGGGTTCAGGTTCTATTGTAGGTATCGTCGACATGTTTCGACCAGCTCGTTGGTCATCCTCTGGACGTGGTTGCAGGAGGTCTGAAGAAACGATGTGCTCGGGTTGGTATTTATAGGGAGGTCATGATCGGTGCTGAATTATGATTGGCTGCCCGGGGCATGTACCCTCGGGCGGAGCCTTCCCATCAAGTTCTGTTTTCGTCTTGCGTGCGAGCGGCGTTGTAGTGCTGAGGATGAAGAGAAGAATTTCGATCCTCGGATGCCGAATTTTGATTTGCTCGTGCGCTATGGGGATCGCTCGGTGCATGTCTCCTGGCTGCCGTGGGGTGGAGAAAGGTTTCTTGCGTAATGTTGAGTGTTGGTTTCTCCTTCCCAATGTGCAATGCTTCCAAGAGGCGTAGGCGGCGGTGGTCGGTAATTTGGTCAATCACTTCGATGTTCGTGATTATGTCTTTTCTTGCTATCCTCTGGTTATGGACGGTCCTGGCATGATTAAAGATAGCCCCCCTCTTGGGCGTGGCAGGAAATCCTTTTGGAGAAACGCATGATGGTCATACCGATGTAGGAACCGAGGCATCCTCGGACGGGGCATGAGTACCGGTATACCACGTTGGTTTTCTTCAGGGTCCTGCTGAGGGGGCTGGGTTGTTGCGCATAACCAGGCTGCTCGTCTTTCTGCTCTTGTAATAGATGACCAGATGTATGTTTCTGTTGGAGTCAACAGGGCTGACATTATTCTTGATGAAGTTTTTGAGGGCGCGTTCGTCTTCTTTATATTTATGATGAAATTGCCCTTTGTAGAAAGAGCTCTATGCGTTCAGGGGCATCGGGGCGAGGTTCCTGACGGTACCATCGTATCGTCAGGACCCGCCTATTAGTGCACAAGATAATTGCATATTTCATAGAATCGTTCAGATAGTGAAACAAGCATGAAATTTTGACAAGTGCTCTTTAAAGTTCCCTCTATCAGAAAAGGGCGCTGGCCACGCAAAAATTTAATATGGCGGCCAAATTCCAAGATGGCGGCCAGTATCGACAGATTTTGGCTAATTTTTTCACTAGAATGGCATGTATTTGCTTCTAGCAATATGGTAAAGCTCTTCCATACTATTTCTTGTGAATATTATGTTTCTGTAGCTTCCCAGTACAGTTTACCTTTAAATATGGGGGCTATATGGCTGCCAAGAAAAGGTAGAAACAATAATTATAATGAGAAATAATGCCCGTTCAACAATTATCGTTTTAAGCATGGATCTTGGTTTCTGTGGTTTTAGATCCTAATGAGGCCATCTCTTTCGAATAACTCATCAATTTTGAAGGAAAATTAATAAATGTAAAAGAGTGTATGTCTGCACACAACCAGGGCACACTGGTGACATCACTGCTGTGTAACTCAGCATGGGGTTCAGTGCCAGCTAATCCAGCTTTACTAATCTTGTAGTCTTAGACTAGTAGTTGTAGTATAGTATAGTTTAGTGTCCCAAATGCTTTCTAACAGCCCCAGACCAGCTATAGTTAGATAGCCGCACCTGATTTTCTGAACCTGGCCAGATACCCATAATCACAGCTGATCAGCCAATCTATGCCGTAGCAAAGCAGGTGCAGTGGCAGTGGCCTGATCAGTATGGCGAAGACAAGTATCTGGTAATGTTTGGTGGGCTGCACATTGAGATGGCAGCAATGACATCTCTTGGTACTCTTCTTCATGGCAGTGGTTGGCCAGGAGCTCTGGTGGAGGGCAGGAGTTGCTTCATCTGGAACTGCAGAATCCTTCCTGTCAGCTGCAAGTGTAACCAGGACACGGCAGATGCACCAGGTTACAGCCTCTAGTTTGTACAAACTCCTGAGGACAGCATACACTGACTACTGTGCTGAGAAAGCAAACAACAATGAGCAGGCATTAGAGTTTGAGGAGTGGTGTGACCTTCCGAAGACAGCAGAGTCCACAGTTCCACTTCTGGCACATGGTGTTGTCTATGGAACTTGTGATATTCCTACTGATCAGGTCCTTCCGTGAGGGCAATTTTGTCCTCTACTGCCAGGCATTGCATGGGCTGATACCCTACTTCTTTTCCAACAATAATACAAACTATGCTCGTTGGCTGCCTATTCACCTCAGGGACATGCTTACCCTAGAGAGTTCACACCCAGAGTTGCACAAGGAGTTCAAGGCTGGCAACTTTGTTGTGCACAAGACCAGTCGCCAGTTCTCAGCAATGGCTCTTGACCAAGCTCATGAGCAGACCAATGCCTTTATAAAGGCTGATGGCGGAGCCATTGGGATGACTGAAGATCCGTCAGCACTCAGAAGATGGATGGTGGCTGGCCCAGAGATTTTTGGTGTCTGCATACGAAACAGAGGTTCAAAGTAAGGAGTCTAATGAGCAGACAACACACCATGAACAAACACCTCATGCGCAGAAGACATTCTTGGAGAGAGTCAGCAAGCTGTCATTGGCTTTGCAACACTTGGGAAGTCCTTTTCAGGAAGAGAGCCAGGATCTGTATTCCATTGACAACAAAGACATTGCCCACCCCAGCTCAGCAGAACTTCTACAGACACACCTTGACAGAGGCCGCACTAAATTTCAAGTTTTCAGACTCTTTGGCAAACAATGCAGTCTCCTTCTATGAGCCGATAAAGAAGAACAGAACTGACTTCTTCAGGCAAGCTGCTCCTGTAGAACAGTCAGCAGAAACTTCTGAAGGAGGATTGCCAGCTTTTCTCAAAGCTATTTATATCCTGTCAGAGCCGTGAATGTGATCTGCAGGAATTCTTCCAGCACGAGAATCAAACATTCCCAGCTTCCCTTAGTGAGGGTGGTAGGCTGTACACATGTCAGAAGTCTCAGCTGACCTCGGTCCTGGAGAGTCATGTTACACTAGAAGACAAAGAACCAAGACTGATGTCCTCATTGTAGATGGATCAGCTTTGGTCCATGCCTTGCCACCAAAGAAAGAAAAAGACCTTTGAGGGCTATGCACTTTGCGACTTCTTGCCTGTGATACAATCCTATAGCAGCAAGTACACATCATCACATCTTGTATTTGATGCATACAATACATCCAGCCTCAAAGCTGAGACCAGGCTCCAACGTGGTCAAGGAGGAAGGCGCAAGGTGACAGACAAGAACACAATTCCATCCAAGAAGACAATTTCCAAGACACGATGCCAACAAGACAGAGTTGTTCCAGTTCCTGGCAGACAAAGTTGCCCAGATGTCTGCCACAAATGTTGTCATTGCCACGAAAGGGTCTGCTGTCCTCAGCACTCATGAGGCTAGTCTTCAGGGACTGGAAAAGTGCTCTCATGAGGAAGCTGACACCCGCATCTTTCTCCATGCCAAATATGCCACAGAACATGGAGCCAAGACCATCACGGTTAAAGCAAATGACACAGATGTTCTTGTGGTTGCAGTCAGTGCTTTCTCCACTCTCCACAATCTAGGGCTAGAGAAGCTATGGGTGGCATTTGGCCAAGGCCAGAGCCTGCGCTGGATTGCTGTGCATGACCTGTGCAACTCTCTGGGCCAGGAGAAGGTGAATGGCATGCTCTTCTTCCATGCGTTCACAGGCTGTGATAACAGTGTCAGCCTTCCGAGCAAGGGCAAGAAGACCGCCTGGCAGACATGGAACATCTTTCCAGAGGCCTCCACTGTGTTCTCCAAACTGAGTCACTACCCTCTCAGAGTGGAAGAGAGTGACCTGAAGGTCCTGGAGGTTTGTCATACTTATGTATGAAAGATCCAGCACTGCTGGCACTGTGGATGAGGCTAGACTTGATATGTTTGCCAGAAAACAAAGGGCATATGAGGCCATTCCACCAACAAGGAGCTCTCCTCCAACACCAGCGTGCTGCGTACCAAGCTGGTTGTGTGTGGGGGCAGGCCACCCAGTGTCAGCCACAGCCAGAGAACCCTGCTGAGTGGGGATGGCAAAAGTCTGGTGAAGCATGGCAAGTCCTCTGGACAACCAACTCGCCCTTAGCCAGAGTTGCCAACAGCTTACCAAATGTGGATGCAAAGCAGGCTGTCGGGAAAGGTGCAAGTGCTACAAGCTGGGTCTTCCTGCACAGCTCTGTGCACTTGCAAATGTGATGTCTAGATAAATATTGCCCTCTCTTCAGTAGATAATCTGGCTTGGAGCATCCAACGTGTCATGGCGCAAACCTTCTTATCCTCGAATTTTTTCAAAGGTGTAGGTTGAGAGACCTATACATAGATTGTTCGTTTAGTCCATTTTTTCTCTTCTTTTCTTTTTATGGTTACAGTCTTAGACACAATGTTGTATGTGACCATACCATTACTATTCAGTTGAAAATAGCATATTAGTTAAACTGTCTGATCCATAGATATACCATTAAATAAAAACAGTTGGTCTCTATGGCTGCTAGCTGTGGATAAAAAAAAACTTTATGGCAACCATTTTTGTACGCCATCTGAGATTTACAATTCATTTTAGTAAGGTTTTCAATAAAATGTGTGGTATGGAACATTTTTATAACCTAAAAAGTCGAGGTTAAAAAAAAAAAAGTGCTGGCATATTCCATCCAAACTCCAGTGAATCTCAACATAGATGGCCCATTTTGAAAAATAGCCGCCATCTTGGATTTTCAGGTGCCCAGCGCCCTTTTCTAAGAGAGCGTAGTCTTAGGAATGTTTGTGCCAAATTTCATGCTTGTTTCACTATCTGAACGATTTTTACAGCAATCTGCTGCACTAGATGCCCCTGAACGCATAGAGCTCTTCTACAAAGGGCAATTTCATCATAAATATAAGAAGACGAACGCGCCCTCAAAAACATCATCAAGAATAATGTCAGCCCTGTTGGCTCCAACAGAAACATACATCTGGTCATCTATTACAAGAGCAGAAAGACGAGCAGCCTGGTTATGCGCAACAACCCAGCCCCCTCAGCAGGACCCCTTGAAGAAAACCAACGTGGTATACCGGTACTCATGCCCGTCCGAGGATGCCTCGGTTCCTACATCGGTATGACCACCATGCGTTTTCTCCAAAGGATTTCCTGCCACGCCCAAGAGGGGCTATCTTTAATCATGCCAGGACCGTCCATAACCAGAGGATAGCAAGAAAAGACATAATCACGAACATCGAAGTGATTGACCAAATTACCGACCACCACCTACGCCTCTTGGAAGCATTGCACATTGGGAAGGAGAAACCAACACTCAACATTACACAAGAAACCTTTCTCCTCCCCGGCAGCCAGGAGACATGCACCGAGCGATCCCCATAGCGTACGAGCAAATCAAAATTCGGCATCCGAGGATCGAAATTCTTCTCTTCATCCTCAGCACTACAACGCCGCTCGCACGCAAGACGAAAACAGAACTTGGATGGGAAGGCTCGGCCCGGAGGGTACATGCCCCGGGCAGCCAATCATAATTCAGCACCGATCATGACCTCCCTATAAATACCAACCCGAGCACATCGTTTCTTCATACCTCCTGCAACCACGTCCAGAGGATGACCAACGAGCTGGTCGAAACATGTCGACGGTACCTACAATAGAACCTGAACCCAGACGAACGATTTCTGATTGAATATTGTAATAAAAGACTTCCAATATTCCCACTGTCCTTTTCCAACATGAATATCGGCCAGTTACTGACTACGTATTCACGGGGAATGCATACCGCAACCCCCCCGTGAATAGCTTAAATCCACGAATACTTAAAACCCCTCTAAAAACACTTTGAACTGCCTATTTTGATAGTTTAAACACAAAAAAACCTCAAAAAATGCTTATACCTGAGTATTTTAATAGTTTTATCACAAAAAGTGCATTTGGTCATGAAAATACAATGGTGTTAGATATTATCAGTGAAAAATACTGCAAATGAGCAAATTTTCTGCAAATAATGTGTAGATACATTCCACCAGAATATGGAGGTTTATGTATATATGTAATATATATATATATTGCTTGCTTTGTATTATTGTAGATGTGTCATCAGTGTTTATTCAGCGTAACCAGTTCAGTCCTTCTTCTGAGATTTAGGCGTGTTCATCTGGTTGAGAACCGGGAGATTTTGTTCACATCAGTACAAGTGAATTCATGCTGAATGATCAATGACTTGAACAGTGTTCAATCGTGCTGATACCCAGCATCACGCCTTAATGATGGAAATTTCATCATTAAGCCATGAAACTTCTAACCCAATCCTGGATATTGGATTCATAGATTGTAAAATGGAAATATGTGTGCATCATTGATGTAAAACACTAGGTGAAATGGGCTTGTGATGGGTGCTTGCTCTGGTGTGTTGGGCAAGCAAGGCGTGTAGGACACATGGGAATCAAAATTCCCTTTTTCGTTTAATGGTAATTACAGACTGGAAAACCACTAAATTTATGAACTTTCCTTTGCAGACTGAATGTTTTATTATAGTTCACCATTTATCATATGTGTTTTGGTGTGTTTATAAACTGGTCTATGAATACAGTAAACCCACCGTATTGCGTTCATGATTCGCGGACTCCAGGCATTCGCGAGGTTTCTCTGTGGAACATATCTAACGCCATTATTAGCTAAGTTTCACCCATTTTAGCGGTATTTCACTGAGAAATATTATAGCTAATTACTGTATTTTCATGAATAAATGCACTTTTGTGATAAAATATTAAAATACTCAGTAAGCATTTTGCAGGGTTTTCTTGTGTTTAAACTATCCCGAAATGGGCAGTTCTAAGTGTTTTTAGAGGGTTTAAGTATTCGTAGTTTTATTTCTATTCGCGGGGGTGTGAGTGCATCACATAAGTCCCAGAGTTCACTGTAGTAGTTCCATTTTTCCCCAGGAATGTTTCAATAGACCCATGATTGATTGGGGAGGATATGCACCTGGTTGAGCATTTAAAATGGCCCGTGGGGAAAGGGGTTGTTTTTTAACGGAACCCTGACAGAAATGACTTTGAAAGTTTTGTGTAACAAACTTCCGTGAAACTGGGGTTAGCTTAGAGACTCAAGTAGAGCAGGAAATAAACCCCACATATCATGTGACCCAAGCAGTGTTCTTTGTTTATTTTGATGTCTCAATGAATTTCATATCCATCTTCCATAATTTCATTTTGCATGACTTGTTATCAAGCTTACTTAATAAACTCTATTTTTGTAGTTTAGGATTTGATTTACACACCTTAGACAGAACAGATAAATGAGAGAGAGAGAGGACTTCTCTGCTGCTGCAACCACAAGATACCAACTTAACTCCAGGTAAGCCCAAAGAACCCTTTAGGTCAAAATTATTTAGGCCTTTAACATTATATATATATTGTCAGTGTGATCCTTCCTCGTTAAATTATTCTTATTAAATTTAGTTTTTATTTAATTTGTTAACCTAGTCTGTAAGTTTCATTGTCATGGACCTCCTCTTGAGTATAACAATTATTGTTGCGTGTTATTAACATTTGTTGCTTTCAGGAGGTTGTGTGTGTGGTCCTGTGCGTGCCAAGCCGGACCAGAGGAGCAAGGCTCTCAAAGTGCTGATTTAGAATTTTCAGTTTGGTGACCAGCACTCGATGACTTGATCCTCTTCGAGCACCCAAAGCTCCAGTCTCATCCAGGACCGTCAGTAGGGCCTCCTGCAAGTGTCTGAGTGAGCTTGAGGGCTTGGAGTACAGCACACCAGTCTTGGAAGACTTCCCAGAACTGGTTCAGTGCGTGGGTCTTGAGACTAAGCGCACTCAAAGTACCTCTGATGCAAGACTTCAGTGAGGTAAGTGAAACACCCCCCCTGTCGGGGTGGGGGAGAGCCAATGAAGATCCATTGCCTCTGTAGAGAGGCGGCGCTTAGAAGCCCTAACGCAGGACTTCTTAGGAAGAGAAGCAACCTTCTTATTCTTGACGACTGGCGTCAGAGAGGAGGAGGCAGCAGGAAGGCGAGGCGACAGCCAACCTTACGAGACCTCTTCTTTGGCTTCTTCTTCATGGCAACTTCTTCGGATCGTTAACAAACTGTTCCCATACAGAATAGCAGGAACTGCGGGTGGGAGAATTACAAGCGTAAACCAGGGGCGGAGCATGAGCAGTATGGTTCACAACAGCCAGGAGTGCGTCAGGACAGCATGTGATAGGTGTTCAGCTTGGTGAGCGGCGTTATTGTCATGGTAGCGTCGGTAGCGGTGATGGAGGAGTAGGTTACCACAGGTAGCTCCAGTGCACAAAGATGATCTCAGGTGCCTGATCAAGCCTTGCACCGAAGGAACCCAAGAGACCCATGGAGATCCAAGTCTCTTGGAGTTAGTCTGCCTGACCTGAAGAAGACAAAGTCGGGTTAGGAGGTAACCTCCTCTCGCCCCGAGGAAGAAGCTTCCCCCTCGGAGCAAGAGGAGGCCACCAAACCGAGGTCATCCTGATCGCCAGCGCCCACCCGGCGTGCCTACCTGATGAATCAAATGAAGGCGCGGGGAAGAAGACAGCCATGCGAGGAAGTTTAGCAGGGCAGAAACAAGAAGGATTGGCAGCAGATGCAGTCAGTGGCTTGTAACGGATAGCGCTCTGGATGCCTTCTTCTTGTACTGCCTCCTGTTAGTAGCTTACACTGCACTGAGGCCAGGAACCTTTCCACCACAGGTAGGAGTCGGGTTTACAGTCATGGTCCCTGTAACTTGTGCAGAGGACATGGGAGTCATCATCAATAGGGGAGCAGAAGTGCTTGCATGGTTTACCATCCATGCCAGGGCATAAACGCTGGGCAATGCCCTTCTGCACAGGCTTAGATGGTTCATGGGTTTGCATTATGATTTAAAAACAAACACACAATCAATCACGCAAAATAATCACAAAAACAACAAAGCAAGATCCCACTGGGAAAGGAGTGAAATGGCAAGCTGGGCAGAGAGAAGAGATGCAAGTCCTCATCGCTCCATAGCCGAAAGCAAATTGGAATGTTTACATCAGGGCAGAACAGGGCTCCGCCAGCAGGGTAGTTGACTGCCTAGCCACTAGCGGACGATGGTTTGCATGGCCCAATACATGGAACAATTCATTAATAAGCAAAATCTTTGGGTGAAGTTCATTAATAATTGCTACAGTATATAATTGCAACAGACATAGCGTAAAGCTTCAACATGAAGTCCCAGAACTGCGTTTCACAGAAAGAGCGTCTTAACTTGACATTGGTCAATGTCCAGCAGTAAGTGGGCGCTCCTGACATTTCACCTCTCATGGAATGGGGTTCAGAACCAAGACTTGGTAGTTCAAGTGTTGCCCAGGGGAGTCAGGAGGACAAGCCCACAGGGCAGGTCACAGACCTGGCATCTTAAGTGAGGTAGGTAGGTAAGATCTGTGGATTAGGTCAGGGTGTACTCTAGAAAGAGATGAGTGTTACATTTTTAAACACTGGATTTCTTTCTCTAGCAGTCTCCCTCCTCTCTGTCTCATCCCAATGAACCACCTACCTTGTTAGCCTACTAAGTTTCACTATATTCCCACATCCAGAATTTTACACACACACACACACACACACAAATCACTTCTAGGCTCCACTCAGGCGGTCACTTCTTCCTCTCAAGGCACCCACCCATTGTTAACTAAACTGCGTCCAAGAACTAATTAGAATGCCTTAAAATAGGTTAAAGCCATAACACTGTTCTTAGAAAATGAAGGGAGACTTTCATGCCTCGGCTATTCACTATCCACTCTGCCTCTATGGAGAAACAAAGCCAAAATATGTGCATTGTGAGGGAAAAAGATGCTTAAAAAGAGGACAGACTCAGGTTCACTCAAGCCCTTGGCAGAATAGTTCCACGTAGCCTAGGCGTGTCGAGTGGCTTTGATTCGAGGGCAGCCTCCCCTCGCACAAGGCGCCTTGAGCAGTCTTACAAGGTCAACCTTGCATCGTAGGAGGTCAATCTTCCTAACTCAACTTCTGGGCTACCTAGCCTAACCTAGGAATTCGGGAATACATAAATAAATTTAGCCATATTCTTTCATCTGACCTCCAAATTCCAAACAGCAGATTCAAATAAAATTTGGCACGTTCATTGTCGGCGCCAGAGAAATTGCATAAAACTGAAATTAACGATTCCTGATCAGCCGCGAGCTTGAGTTTCTTCAGCTGATGGTGTTTGGTCACGTGACTACAGACTGTATGTCTGTCGAGTGTCGACTGTCGGTGGTCGGGAACAGCATTGCATCCGAAAGTGTTTCGACGACTTCATAGCTTCAATTTACACAGTCATCCTCGCGGATGACAATTCATAAAGTCGTTCTCGGAGATGATAGTTCCTGTGTCAGTTTTATGCTATAAGTTTTCTCAGATTACATCCCTTTCACTAAGCAATTCAGGCATTCTTTATAAAACAAGAACCATATGATAGCTGCCATCATTACTCACATTCAATACAATTCGTTCGTATTACTTAATACCCAATATTACCGTATCGAGAAAACGTATTTATTGCATAAAAAAAATCATATCATTTGGATTTTCTCCAACAATTCCACTTCCACTATGAGTCATAATTCCCTTGAACCTATCTGCGTAGCCTTCCTTGTTTGTAAGCACTGGCTCCATTTCAGAGCACAAAAAAAAAAAAAAGTTAAGCATATCTTAGTTTAACCAGACCACTGAGCTGGTTAACAGCTCTCCTAGTGCTGGCCCGAAGGATTAGATTTATTTTACGTGACCAAGAACCAACTGATTACCTAGCAACGAGACCTACAGCTTATTGTGGAATCCGAACCACATTATGACGAGAAATGAATTTCTATCACCAGAAATAAATTCCTCTAATTCTTCATTGGCTGCTCGGAGAGTCGAACGCTGGGCCAACAGCGTGCTGGCTGAAAGCTCTACCCACCCCTCCAATGAACAACTATTTCAGAGCACACAATTACGAACATTAAAGGAGAGCATTATAAGAGAAGGTTATGTTAACGACCATAGAAATAACATAGATATGTGTGAAAAAAATACTAAAAGCAGAGGTAATTAACTCAAATAGAAAAATCTATTGTCTGGAATGTAAATATATAATGTATAAACACACACACAATATATATATATATATATATACATATATATATATATATATATATATATATATATATATATATATATATATATATATATATATATATATATATATATATATATATATGTATGTATGTATGTATGTACAATATATATATATATATATATATATATATATATATATATATATATATATATATATATATATATATATATATATATATATATATATATTATAGTGTGTGTGCATGTGTGTAATCCCTTTATCTGCATACAACTGGGCCTGTGGGATCAAAGATAAATCTATAATATGTATAAATCTCATAGAAATTTAAAAACCCACCCAATGGTTGACAATGCCAATGGTTGCACTTAAAAACATCAGGATGAAAGTTTAATTCATGAATCTATTTGTCTGCAGTTGAATCATCTGGGGGTGGGTAAGACCAGTATTTTACCAGCTCATTTCAAAGTTGATGGTGAACGGTGGCTTGTTTTCAAGCCAAAAAATTTTAGGGTTAGGAGAAATATAAACAGTCATATCTTCTTCAATTCTTATAACAGGAACGCAAATTACATACCAAATTGACCTGCTGGATGTCCTCTTTCTAACGTGCAAATTCCTAATTTCAGGTGGTATGAATTCCTTTGAGGATGGCCAAGAATAAAACGTCAGATGAAAAGCCTGTTAGACTGTCAAAGTTAAAAAGGAAGAAAGAAAAAGCAAGTGACTTAGTGTGCATCATACATTATTCTCTTGTATCAGACAAAATAGTTAGGCCATTGTCTGAAACTAGCTTTAAGACAATAACAGCCACTGTTCAGCTGCGACCGTCTGTGGAAAATGACAATGATAGGCTAGATAATATTTGTGCTGGTGTTCGAACAATTTTCAATAAACATTGCAATGGTATTCATCAGTGGTGTTATAAGAATTTCACCAATACCTCTAGACTTCGTAAACGTAAGCATTCAGAGGCTGTCGAAGACGAATGTACACCCGGAGGCACAGCATCCAGACCCAAACAGTGTAAACCTGCAGAAGCAGAGGCAGTCGTCACTCTTCTCCCTGACGATGAATGTGTAATTTGCCTTTGTAGGAGGAAGAAAAATTGTGGCCAAGAAGAGCCCCTAGTAAAATGTATGACGGAGACAGCCGAAAAGTCTATTAAACAAGATGCATGAACCTCGTCCATAGACTGCAGTATGTTGATTTGTGTGCTCAAGGGGCTTATTATCATGAATCCTGCCGGAAGGATTTGACACGCAGTGATGATCATTGTCTCCACAAAGAAAAAGTGAAGACTTCATTTCAAATGTAAAACTGCAGGCTGCTTATGATGCAGCTTTTTCTCATCTGGCAAACTATGTGAATAAAAGCATTATCAAGGACTTAAATATTGAGCATATGACAATGTTTCAAGAACACTACCTCCAGTTCATGCTGGAACATTATCCAGATTTTTACAATCCAGACTACAAAACTTACAAACTGAAATCCAGGTTGATCAAATGCTTTGGTAATGAAATTCAGTTCTGGCAACCAAACTTCAAAAGTGAGTTGTTTATTTCCCAGGGGTTAAGAAGGGTCAGGCCATTGAGTCTGCTTTTGAAATTGCTGCCTCTGAGTCTAAAAGGTTAGAAGAGTCTGCTTTAATCTTAAGGCAAGCGATTATGATGGCTCACAAACAGTCCCTGGCCCCCCTCTGCAAGTGTGTTATTGAAAAACAAACTGTTCCCACCTCAGAGTGTACTAGGTTTTATGAGTCATTTGCTTGGCAAGAAAAGGTCACACAAGTCTAGCGGATGGTCCGGTGCAAGAAAGCAGAGGTTAATTATGTCACTTGCAAATGATCTTTGCTATGTAGTAACAGGTAGAAAGTGGATGGTGCCAAAGCACCTCCTCCTCAGCATGACCTTGCGACATATTACTGGTAGTGCATTCATAGTCACCATGATCAGTTGCTTTGGTCACTGTGCATCATACTCCAGAGTGCTTGAGTTGGAAAGTGCAATATGCAGAGGCACTGACTTGAGAAACTCATTGATCCACCTACAACTGACACAGACATTAACATAGTCACACACCTATGTTGGGGCAACTTTGATCTATTGGAGGAAACTCCCTCTGGCAGTGGAACCACCCACAATACCCATAGTATTATCATACAAGAAACAAGCAGTGATTGTACCAAATTACAAAATCTGGAAACCATGCCTAGGACAAAGAAACGTTCTGTCACAGTGACACAAACCAATGTGGAACCCTGCTTTTTGAAAAGTAAAAAGCCAGAACCAAACTTGATGCTATCATTCACCCAAGTGCCTGAATCTCAAGTAGAGATTGCAGCAAAGTCTTCAGATATGTTCTGGGTGTTTGCAAGAGCACTACTTCAGGAATATGGTCGCCAACAAACTACTCTTCCATGGGCTGGCTGGGTCTCCCTTACTGGAACCAAAGCTCAAACTGATAGTAACAAACAAACAACAGTTAACTTTCCTTCACCCATCTTTGCTTCAGTAAATGAATATGCCACTGCCCAGCACATTCTGAGGCTGTCTCAGTCTGCATCAAGAGAGACTGGGCAGATGTATACTATTGTGACTTTTGACTTGGCAGTTGTAATGAAAGCATATACCATAGTGTGGGAAAAGTCAGAATCCTTCAAGGATGTCATTGTCAGAGTTGGTGGTTTTCATCTACTTTGTTCCTACATGGGTGCCCTTGGAAAGAGTATTAGGGGGAGTGGATTCGAGGAAATGCTCATAGAATCTGGAATATGTGCCAGCAGTTCAATAGAGAAGGTAATGAAAGAGTATTAGTTGGAGTGGATTTGATGCAAGAAATCTTCTCCCATAACAGAAGAAGCAAATCTGGAATTTGAAATGCCAGGATCTGGAATATGTGCCAGCGGTTCAATAGAGAAGATAATGCATGGAAAACACTACAACAGAGCACTGCATGTCCACAAGTTGGTCTTCGAGGCTTTAGAATGCCTTCTGCTGTAAGCCTTCAAATCTAGGCAACCTGATGTCCATAACGAAGAAGCAAATGTCCTTCTGATGAAGCTTTCTGAGACACCATGCAAGGAAAACTTGAAAAGGGCACAGGAAAATCCTAGTTGCATGGCTCTCTTGTCAAAGTTCACAGAGTTCCAAGAGGCAGTCTGTCATGGAGAATTGGGTAAGACTGCTGTGTACTGGATGAACTACATGGATAGAGTGTAGCACATACTGCAATTCCAACAGGCAACAAAGGAGAACTGCTTTGACCTTCACCTTGCAAGTCTTCAAAATATATGGCCCTTGTTCTTCAGCTATGACATCAAAACTATGCCAGATATGTTACTGTGAATTTACTCTCAATGCTGAACCTTTCAGAAACTCACCCAGGTACCGATAAACTTCTGAGGCAAAATGGATTCAGTGTTAGTAAGTCTGATGTTCCATCATCAAGAAATGTGGTAGATATTACCATTGAACAAATGATCAACAAACATGCAAAATCTGATGGTGGAATAGTGGGTTTCAGCAGGAACCAGTCAGTTTACTACAGATGGTCCATGACTCGTCATGTAAGGACAGATTACTATCAAGCTACACTGGAATTACTTGACATGGACAGTCAGGAGAGTTACTCACACGAGGACCGACACCCCTCCAATATTAGTCAAAGTGAAAAGAAAAAGTTACCAGTGCAATACAGAATTTCATTAACCTATTTGAAGTAGACATCAAAGAGGTACTCTACTGCTTGTCTTCCAGTGCCCCTATTCCAAGTGCAGTTGAAGAAGATCTTCAAGCCGACAAAGTTGGAAAAGAAGCACACCTGACATTTGTTAAAGAAAGATTGGTTGAAAACACAGAGAGCTTCCATGACCCTATAAAAAAGCAAAACCTCAAAACATTTTCAAGCATGGCTAAGTCAGTGAAAGTAACTGGAAAGACCAAAAAGACTAGACAGATAGTTGCAGAACAAAATGTGTTTGCCCAGCTGTTGTTACTTTCAATAAAGCACAAACTCAGTATGGAGAAAGTACTCAGCAATACCTTAATACCAGTTCCTGCATCAATGGCGACATTTGATGGTGTGCCTGCTAAAACAGATAAATTAGCATTGATGCATGCCATTGAACAGGACTTCATGACTGAAAAACCCAAGGAAACCAATTACATCATTGATATAAATGCATTGCTACAATCTCTGACAACTCTTCCTCACACATTCGGACTGCTGGCAAGGAGTGTGTTTTCGTTGCTCCACAGGGAGAAGCAAGCAGACTTTGTAACTGATTCGTACTTTGAGCAATCCATCAAGTCGATTGAAAGACATAGGAGGGGAAACTCAAAGGCTCACCTAATCAAAGGACCCAACACCAAGGTGGGGAGAGATTGGAAATCGTTCATGTCAAATGATAGAAATAAAGAGCAGCTGATCGAATTCCTCTTCAAGGAATGGACAATAGACAGTTATGCAGGAAAGCTGCAGGGCTGGGATATTTTCTTTGTACATGGGGAGAGCTGCACCAGGCTCCACAGTTGAGATGGCGCCAAGACAATGGCAGAATGTGAGAAAGACTTGTGTTCTGATCAAAAGGAGATGGATACAAGAATAACACTGCACCTTGTGCACATTGCCAAAGAGACCCAAGAAGATGTTCCAATTGTAGTCAGATCCCCTGATACCGACATATTCATGTTACTTGTACATTTCTCCCATCGGATAATGCAGAAGGTCCTATTCAATACTGGAGTAGGTAACAAAAGGCACCTCATTGAAGTACAGAAAGTGTCAGCATCCCTAGGAGAGGACAAGTGTGCTGCATTACCAGCATTACATGCCTACAGTGGCAGTGATTCTACAAGTGCTTTCGTGGAAAAAGGAAAGCAGATTTCATTGAAAACACTGAAAGAACACTCGGAGTTCTTTGAAGTTTTCAATGCATTTGGGCGATCACCTGAAATACCCAGCTACATCTTTGGCAGTTTGGAACACTTTGCCTGCCTTCGCTACCAGAAACACACCAACCAATAACATCAACACTCTTCGCTACTTAAAGTTTGTATAATGTTCCAAAACAAAGAGTGGGAAACCTCTTTCCAGTCACAACGGTACAGACATGAGCGTCCTTCCATCTTGTAGAGACTCATTGAGACAGCATGTCAAGAGATCCAGCTTGACCAATTATTTGGTATCGATTTGCAGATCAGGAATTAAGCATATTCCTCAACCTGATGACCACAGTTGGGAAATAGAAGATGGATGGTTGACAATCAAATGGAGTAATGGGGATTTGATGCCTCAGGAATTAACTGATATGAGGAGGAGGAAACAACCAGATCAGGAGGCCCAGGATGATAGTGAAGATGATGAGATGGAGAATATGTATGACGTGATCTTTGAGGAAGATGAGGAAGATGATGAGGAATGCATAAAAGGGAGGACCAGGATCCAGAAGGAGGAGGGTTAGTGACAGTGGTGTTAAACACTTTAAGGATGAGGGTGGAAAGCAAACGTATTTTTAGGCATGGAGGAATCAAAATAAAAGTAAACCATTTTTTTCCTCAGTGTAAATCATGAAAAACTGTTTAATATGCCTCAATTTCTGTTTTTTTTTTTTAAATGTAGATACATTGCAAAATGCATTCGCTTTCCTTGGCCTTTTTAACCTCTGGTCACCTGTTTTTTTGGCTAATTTGCATATTGTTGATTTTAATTGAAAGAGGATATAAAGCCGGTTATTTTGAGCCATAATTTGTTGTCCTCTGATTAGAAATAATGAAGTATTCAAGATTCATATTTCTCCTACCCCTAAAATTCAAGGTTCAAAACATACAAATACACCCGTGACTTTAAGATGGCCCCATACCCTTACCCACCGCTAATCTGAGTGCAGACAAGCAGATTTATAAATGGCACACCTAGGGGTATCCAAAAATACTAGTGGCCGAAAATCTCCAAGAGGGCTAGGGGGGTTACGGTACCCCTTGGCCTAATTAGTGATGCTGCTTACAGGCATGACCATGCAGATTAAGGTTACTGGTGGGTGGGTGACAGGGGAAGGAGTTTCCTGGGCACAAAGGCCTTGTGGGGTGGGTGGAGAAGGGTAGGCGAGCACTTCCTTTCTTGAGAGCTTTCATGATTGTTGAGAATACCGTCTATTTTCTGCTTTATGTTTTTTTTTACATTTTATTAAAGGATATTAGCTTGTAATCAAATACTGTAATCAGCTCAATGTAAGAGAGAGAGAGAGAGAAGCATTCAATAATGCACTAGGAAACTCCCCCACCTTACAGTACAGTACTTATAAAACAGACACACACGCACACAATCTCCTTACCTTTGCATTTCTATTTTATATTAATATCGTTTTCATTTTTATTTTGCTTTTCATTTTTTTTTCTTGGGGTTCTGTCATAATTTTTGCTCTAGAAAATAATGAAACAACAATAAAAATAACAATGCAAGAGAGAGAGAGAGAGAGAGAGAGAGAGAGAGAGAGAGAGAGAGAGAGAGAGAGAGAGAGAGAGAGAGAGAGAGAAGTTTCATGATTGTTATTGGATTAAGAGCACAGAGCAACTTGACACATCATCATTATGATAAGAATACGTCATCATTTCAATAGCATATGGTAGGAGGAGTGTGGCTGGGCAAGCACTTGTGTTTTTGTGAGTTTTCTTGCTTTGAGCACAACTATAAATATCATTACACTCATTGTAATTTTTTGGCTTTTTAATGACTGATGGATATATGCATCATAAACATATCTTTTTTTTTTCTAACTGCTGTATCCGGAAAGTATCAGTACACTCTATAATAAATAGCATTTGCCCTCTTTGTCCAGATGTGCCTAATCAGTTGCTGTTTTGAATGGTAGGCAAATGTTCACCGTACAGAATGCTTATCTCTCGACACATTTCTATTGTTGCAGTGCCTGCAGCATTGCAGGTGCTGTTACTATTGTGCATGATGCTTTATATATTTTTGCATGGCGCCCCTCATCCTAAGAGGGTGAGGAAGGTGTAGGCTTTCAAAAAAAAAAAAAAAAAAGCTCAAAGTTGCCTGGAGAATTGAGGAAGGATGGCCTATGGCACCTATGGAAGAGTATGGCATTGCTTGGTTAACCTTGCAGGATATCAAAGAGTGCCAAGGATAAGCTGAAGGAGTACTCTAGTCTAGTGATTTCAGGAAGAAGACGTCCAGGGATCAGGCCTGCAAGGTCATGTCAAACTCCCGTCATGAGGACATTAAACAGTTGACCTTAATCTGGTTTCATTAGCAAAGGGGTGGGGGGAGGTGCTGGCATACATGTGCTCAGTGCTGAGTTGAAGGCTGCAGCTATAAAATTTGCAGGGCTGCGTGGTGTTACGGACTTTATAGCGTCTGAAATGTTTTGACGTGAGTTTTCAGGGCTCATGGCGAAGCTTTGGATACTTCTGATGAAGGAATGGAGGAATTTCGTGAGAGGCTGCAAGATTTGATGAAAGAAGAACGCTTTCCTTTAGGGTAGGTCTACAGTGCTGAAGTCATAAGCAGTTTGGGCAGCGCATTAAATTAAGAGAGAGAAGAAGATGTTCTATTTTTAAGTCTGATATTTCAGGTATTTGTAATGTGTTTAGATAAATAGGATAAAGGAAGTGATACACATGGCATTCAGTATTGCACTGTCTGTAGAGTACACCTGCCATGCAGTGTGTCACATATGAAAGAGAAAAAAGAGGTTTGTATTTCTTTCTGTGCACCATGCATTATTAGAGTGTTATAATGTTTAATGGATTTAGGCAAAATAGGAGAAGAAAGTGATACTCGTGTTATTCAATAGAGTTCTGTATGTACAGTACACCTACCATAAAGTATGTTGTTTAAGAGAGAGGGAGAAAAAGGAAATTTGGTTCTTTTGTACAGTGAATTTATACTGTAGGCTATATTTTGTTACAATTATGGGTAAATAAGCTATCTCATTATCTTTTGCATCAAGCATTCAGTTTGAAGAATGATGGTTATTGTTTACAGGCATATTTGATGAAGACAGTTATGTGGTATTGACAAAATAGGGGGATTAAGGGCACAGGGTTGCCGTTTTTTTATCCTTAGAATGCAGAATATATACAATTTAGTCTGGATGCCAGCGCTGGGACCAACGAGGTTATTCAGCACTGAAAGGAAAATTAGGAGTAAAAGGTTGCAATAGTGTTGCAAGAGGAAAACCTCGCAGTTGCACTATGAAACAATTCTTAGCAGAGGGTGGAAAGTAATATGGAAAAAAAGAGTATGAAAGAAGGTACAGTAAAAGGAATGAAAGGGGTTGCAGCTAGGGGTCGAAGGGACATTGGAGAGAACCTTCAGTATTGCCTGCAGTGCGCCACGCGTGAGGTGCACTGACGTCAGTACTCTTCTGTGGGTTTTCATCCTATTTTTGTTGCTGTTGTTGTTATTATCCAGATTTTGTCCTTATTAAGCAGGGCTTTGGTCCTACTGTCACGGATATGGGAGAGATCACTGATACACACACACACACACACACACACACACACACACATATATATACACATATATATATATATACATATATATATATATATATATATATATATATATATATATATGTATATATATAATATATATATATATATATATATATATATATATATATATATATATATATATATATATATAATTAAAATCACATTAAGAGGTGATTTATTAATCTCACAACACTACAGGTGGAAAAAATAGTAGATATGGTGTAGAGTCTCCCTGATTTCGTCTATATTTGTAAGTCACTGACGGACTGATACATAGAGGCTGAAATCATAAATCAGTGCTCGAGGGACAATACTTGCCAACATCCAAACCACTATAGCCTACAGATCCACGCCTGACATGTATCAAAGGGGAAGGAAGACAAAACTCATTAGTGCTAGGGCCTGGTAATGTTCACAAATATAATAATCACTTTTCCCACATCTAATACCATTCTTAAAATCTGAACATTTTACACATTTGAATTGAAATTACAGAATTAAGTTTATACATGCCTTAGCTCTTATAAATGCTATGATAATAACTTTCTTTATAAATTTTAACTCAATAATAATTCTGTTCTATGCATTGCGATAATAAACTATCTTTTTTGTCCCTGCCCAGGTGATTGTATTATTGTTCTCAATAACAGAAATGAAAATCCTACTGTTCGCCGGTGCATATCCTACACATTTTTATGTTGTTCTATTCTTTTTTCCACAATTATCAAATGATTAAATGACCCAACAAACAAATGTAATTTCAATAACTGATGTCTTTTTAGATAGATTTGCGGAATGTAAATGTAATTAACCCAATTTTTCCGGAAATTTTCTTTTTTCAGCGATGCATGTAACCACATAAAAGGCGACTGATTTATTCTTCGTGTTTTATGAACTCAGCATTTCCTGCTTGCAGCATAACTGATTATTCACACTTCTTGTAATTTATATAAAAGGAGATGTATAGTTTGGGAAACTCTCTGATACTCTTATTATCTAAATCTTATTGTATTTTTAATAATAAGTTTAATAAACTGGCACATGAAGGCAGATGGAGCTTTAACTGCGCTCCAGGTTGTACCATTTAAGACAAAAGTGAAATGAGAGCTTAAAACCATCGGTATTACTCGCGCCTCACTTCTGAAGTCCTATTTTCTCCTTTTCCTTGGATTCTCATTCTTTTGATTTAATTGGAAGCAATAACAAAAGCACAATCTCAATGTGGTGAGGGGAATAAAAGGAAGCAGTGAATGTAAAAAACGAGTCAGCAATTTAAAGCATCGGTGCCACTGTCTGCCTTGTTAACCTGCTGTGGGAGGAATCAGTAGCAGATGCCTGGGCGTTGTCTGTTTTGAGATGAAATCTATGGGTACTTTGAAGAAGACATTGCGGGAGATAGAGAGGAGGATAGGCTTGATAAAGGTCTACAGTATTTTTATCAGGATAGTTTTCTCTTTAATTTATTGATTAAATCCCCTGTATAAGTGACTATGAAACTTTTCAATACTGCATTTTTCAGCGATATAACGCTGGGTCATTAATTATACTCCATTGACAAATCGAAATATTCTCGGGGAGTTATCTTTAATATGACAGGAATGCTGTGGAACATTAGTATAAACAGCATTCCCAAATATGTGGATTCAAATTTACTCAAATTATAGCAACGATATTTAGTTTACCTGTCTGACAAATTCTTATAGTTAAAATACATGAAGAGAATATAAGTAAACATGGAATGGATTGACTAGTCATTTGAAGGCTTAAGGAAAATCTTGTAACCGCAAAACTTAATTTAAGTTAACATAATTTATCAATGTGCTTGTCAAGAATAAACTACAATGACAAGCCTCATTTCTCTGCCCAGCGTTTATGTTAGTTTGATAATTTGTCGCCATTGAATCCTGCTTCCATATGTAGATTTTTAACTAGCTTTCAGAAGAACAGAAACATTCCCTGCCCTGTTTCAGGTACAAATTGTCGAGAGGATCGGTGGTAGATCAAAGGAAAATTTGAGAAAAAAATCAAAGGTTGAAAACAAAAATCAGAATAGAAACTACAAATTAAAATGTCATCTGTAAAAGTGCTACTTCTGAAAAGTTCGTCGGTATCCAAGAACAGGTGAATTGAATGTGTATAAGTTTACAGATGTAGGTCAGTGTGTAGATGTTAATAAATATTCGTTCTCCTTTTTCAGGGTACGAAAAGAGAAAAGCGAAGACAAAAATAATTTCGCACAGAAAGATCCTTAGGATGTCAGGGCAGACAAAAAGTCGGCTGAGGTCCTCAGGCTACTTTTTTTGTATAATAACATTAAAGACAAGACTCCAGAGACTTACAAGAGAAAATGGAATTATAAAAGCTTCCTTTTGACATAAGTGTTATAAGTCTGCGCGAGAATCTTCAGAGTTTATGGGTCCGTTTACATTATCTTGGAAAGTTATATAAAAAATAAGTTCCAGGGCTTTCTTGGATACTTGCTTTGAATAACACTGTTTTTAGTGACAGAAAGAGTTTTTCGCTTTATATTAGGTTGAATGTAACAGGAATGATTAGATGAATGTTTGTAACGTTTCAAACATTGTCCAGTTGGTACTGTTTCCAATTTTATTCTTGGACTTTCTGGGTATTTATGCTAATGCAAATGCTATAGATTTATGATTATCCGCAAATAACAACATGTTTGGGATATATGATACGTGAATGAACTAAACACAATCTGTTTAGGATAAACAATTTGAACAAATTTGATTGGGGTGTTAGAATCTATTACATTTACCATGCTATCATGCATATTTGGACAAGGTATGACTATTGAGCTGTTCATTTCAATTACATTTTAATTAAACTTTTATGGTAATACGTTTTAAAATAACATATCTCTATTATAATTTATTTAGCTACAGTTCTCAACTTTATAAAATCTAATCATATGGGCTACAAACTCTAGAGCTTGATTCCTTTTTGCCTTTGAATATTCTTTTTAATGGCATATTACAAATTTCCCACCCAACAAAAATCACTTAAAGATTCCAAATCAGTTTAGGAAATTTTTCTGTCTTTACTAGATATGCATGTTTAGTAAAAAAAAAAAAAAAAAAAATAAACAATGTTTCTGCTGTATGCAGTGAAACTGGAAAACAAGACGCAAACAAGTAGTTGAAATCAAGCACCCCAAATAATGCTTTTCTCTGAAGACTAAACGAGGTCACATCTATTTTCCTTAGACTGATGATTTAAAGTCTCCAGTTGCTGTACCTGATTTGTCGTTTCTCAAGTTTATTGGCTGATTTTACATGCTATGACAACTCCTTCATCACCTGAAAAAAAACTGTTTCGTTTCATAGAAATGAAATTGCAGACCATTAAAATTGAGACCTTTCCATCTGTCTCGAGTGGAAGGAAAAGTGGTTGATATTACTTTGATTTTCCATAATGACAAGCTGCTTGGTGGAGGTTCTAACAGTGGTTAGCGCCGTCAGAGTAGTGTAGGCATTACTTATGGTTCTTTGACTAGCTGCAACCCCTTTCATTCCCTTTACTGTACCTCCTTTCATATTTTCTTCTTCCATCTTGCTTTTCATCTTCAAGACATAGTACAGTAGGTTCGCAGGGATCTTGGACTGTGCCAGGCTTTAGTCAAGACTCCAGTAAAAGATCTTCAGAATTGCAAGCCCCATATCAATTTACTTTATCCATTTTCCCTTCAAATGCTTTCTTTTGTAAATATAATTCTTTAATTTTCCAAAGTGTTTATGTAACATCTCCTTATGAAGTAGAGCCTTCAGCTCCTAAATTCACCCCTTTTTCTTATTTTTTTTTACGATTTTCCTTTACGCAAGTCAGAACTCCAAGGCCAATTAAATAAAGTTTCCGTTGCCGGCCTGTAAAATACCATAAACCCAGGGAAATACGTAAAAATGGCGACCTGGCCTTAGATCTCGTTTAGCAGTTGCATTATCCCCTCTATAGTTGCTTCATTGCATTTGGAACTCGCCAAATCAGCAATCAGCAAAGCTAAGCTGGGTGCGAGACAAATTCCAAACCTGTTACCAAGAGCACAGACCATGATAGGTCCACAAGTAATGTGTTTATCTTAGCAAAATTTTTTTACAATCGTGACTGTTCCTAGGAATTAGGAATAGGATGCATGTATTTACTGAGAGAAGAGAACCGCCGTATTAGATTCATTGATGCATGCCTTTCAGGGTAGGCAGTTAGACCAGAGTAACCATTCTTTGCTCTGAGGAATAGTTAGAAATTCCTCTGTGTTAAAATCTTTGCCATATTTTTTTGTTTCGAGGAATAGTGCGAAAGAAATTCCTCTTTGTTAAATTTACTTTGCATTTCGGATTCGAATTATTTAGGGCGAATAAATTAGTTAGGACAAGACTAAATCAGCTTGCATTGCTCTTCTCTGAGAATAGTAGAATTTAAACTAGGTGTTAGGAAAGTGAAATTTTGCTTCTAGGGAAAATTATGAGGTCATTTACTGTTATCGTCCCAGACGGTCTATAAATGTGTCTAAAAATAACTCCGGTGAATTTTTTTTGACCTCCCGCCCCCGACCCATGCCTGTGTGTTACCCTCTTTTCATTTATTCCCGAAGTTTGTTGTTCCACTCTCAGCAAATTTTTTTACGGTTTTATCCGTTAGTAATTTCTAAGTCCTAAAGGGACAAATCGTATTTCCATGTCAAACGGGCAAACCAAACAAAATTCTATGTCGCACGAGGCGAGAATTTCTCATCCAAATTCAAGTCCTAAGAGACTCCTAAAAAAATTCTATGTGAGAGGCGAGAATTTCTAATTCCTACAGGAAAACCAAATTCCAAGCTAAGAGATTACAAATTTACGTTGCAAGGCGAGAATTTCTAAGGAAACTCAAAATCAAGTCCTTTTGAGACATTATATTAGTGTATTTCACACACATCTAGGGACTGATCATTGTAGTTTGTTAGGACAATGCCTTAATTTCATGCTACAGGCAGCCAAGTCCAAGCGTGACATAAAATCCAGTTACGTCTTCCGAGGCGCATATTAAAATTTGTTCGCCCTGAGCAACCACGTCTTGCTCAGACATCCATTCAACAAAGTTTCCTCAGGCTAATTGATCAACTGTCTTATTTAGACAGATCCATTCTCCTGCAGTCTGAACAATTGAGTATTTCAGATTCCTGCAATTGAGTCTTTTCAGACATATGTGATTCGCTACAGGGTCCAGCCCATATAACCATTATTTCAAGATGGCTAATATCAGAGCCCAACAAAATGAGGACTTCAAATTCTACATGTCACGGGAAAGGACATGGGACTATCAGGGCAATCTCTGAGAGACAGTGGACGATACCAAGGTGGGAGGAGAAAGAACAGGTGGAGAGAAAGATAGAAAGAATTGCCCAAGAGGAAAGAGAAGAGTTAGAACGACAAGAGTGAGAAAAGGAGAGAATCGCCCAGGAGAAAGAAAGAATTGCCCAAGAGGCAAAGAGGGAGAGGAAGAGAGAGAGAGAGAGAGAGAGAGAGAGAGAGAGAGAGAGAGAGAGAGAGAGAGAGAGGAGAGAGAGAGAATTGCCCAAGAGAAGAGAGAGAGAGAGAAACAAGAGAGAAGAGAGGAGTTGGAACTGGAGGAGAAAGAGCAACAGCGCGCCCATGAGCTCCAGATGTTAGAACGACAGAACGCTACTCCCCCTCCTGCGGCGGGAATGAGTGCCCTCAGCCAAGCTCACTCGTTCATACCAAAATGGACAGAGTCCGAACCTGAAGTATGGCTTGAAAGGGCCGAACGAGTCCTGAGTGCTGCAACCTCTCCCCGCAGAACTCTCCCTTGTTCTCACTAAATTCCTGGGAGGGAAGGCACTCGTTAGCCAAGATAGGGAACTGGGAAGAGTCCAAGTGGTTCTGAAGGCGTGCGATTACCCCGAGTGGTGGAGAGACGTTGGAGAGAGCAGCCAAGAGAAGCAGGCCAGACTTGATCCAATTTGGCGTACCATTTTGAGCGGGCACTAGCCAAATGGCTCGAGTTCCGAAGGAACCACTAGTGCCGCTGAGGCACTCAAGCAATTTAAATTTGAGCATTTCCTGTGCTATGCCCCTCCTGCCCTCACCACTCATGTAGTGGAAAAAGCCCCAGCAACACTCCCTGAGCATTGCCGGATAGCAGACATGTGGGAGACTCACCACCCTCATGAAGGATCCATGGGGCAAAAGATAAATCCCCTGCCCCTCCTCGGAGGATCAAATTCCCATAAGAATAGGAACTTGGGCAAGACCCTAACTTACCATTATTGCAAGAAGACGGGGCATTCCTCTGAACAGTGCCGAAACAATAAAACAGTGCATCTTTCTCCCAGAACACCACCCAATAACTCATCTGCACCTTCCACAGGGGCAGCGCGGGAAAGACTTTTAGCCAAACCTTTTTGCACGTGCAAGGATTATGGCCATTCTCCCTCGTGGGCAAAATGCCCTAACAATAATAAATCAAATACTCCTGCCGTCGTTGGTTGTTACAAACTCCAAGTCATTGGGCCCTCCCGCCGAAGGTCCCATATGTGGCCCCTCCCAGAGGCAGCCACTCTGCATGCCGAGTCACGGCATTCGAGAACTCGGGCGTTCAAATCTCCCTCATATGAAGGGACAGAGTTCCTATGGAGCTATCGTCAATAGACGAAAACTCGTCACGATCGAGAAAGTAAATCAATTTAAAATGATACTCCCTACAGTCCAATTGAGAGTCATAAGACCTCATCAGTCAAAAATTTGCCATCTTGCAGTAGCAAGCCACCTTCCCGAAGGCTAAGACGTCATCCTGTGACAGGGATTTCAGTCCCCACAGAAATCACGACAATCCAGGGGTCCACAGTTCCCAACTGATTCCTCGGGCACGAGTAATCCTCCCCCGCTTCTCCCTCAGTCAAGACTGGCGGCCCCTAGATACCATGAGGACGTGCAGTCCCTACCAGTGCCACCTGAGTATGATGTACAGTGGCCCCCTCGATTGGTTCCTGATCGAATTCCAGTGCCTGGCCCTGCCTCAGTGCCAAGCGCCAGGGCCCCAATCAGATCTCCCTCCCAGAGATGCCAAATTCCTGCCAATGCCACTTGCATGCACCGAGCAGTGCCAAGCTCCATCCGTCCTGAACGACGAACACAAGAAACCTCTGATAGTGCCTGACTCTGCCTTAGTGCCAGTGCCAGAGCACAACCCTGATCTCCATTCAGGGATCCAACTCAGGCCCCCATTTCTTCTCCCGGCCTGGCACCACTACCAGTGTCGTTAAGAGAGATGGGTCCTCTCAACCACAGCGGAAACTCACCTAAAGGTGCGGCCTCGCAACCTGTGCCTGAGCTGGTCATTGATACCTGCGAGTCGTCCATGCCCCCGCCGACCATTATTACTTTCTCACCGCCCACCGCAGATACCCTTGCAAGTCAGGATTCTGCCATATCTCACTTGGCCGATGAACTCAAAGAGCTGCGACGGATCATGGTAGAACTAGCGAGGAAAACTCCTGCATCACCTGTAGAATCAGCTGGCCCAGGTGGTACTCCACGCCGCCCTCCGGTCTCGGGCCCTCTGCTTCCCGGCCGAGGACGACTGTCCCATTAAGGGAGGTTTGGGCGGAATTACCACAGGCGTGGGAATTTCCAGGTAGTTTCAAAAGCTCTAGAGCTCCCCTGGCACCTGTGCCACCATTTCATCTTTCGAAGGTCTTGGCACTCTAATCCAGAAGAGGATGTCAAGGCCCTCCACAGTCTTCTTCTGTTCCTCTGGAACTTGTATCCCTTATCCTTCTCTATTAATCTTTTCTTAAATTATCACCACAAAGGCAATTAAATACGGGATACCATTCCCCTCAAAATGCATAAATAGCATAGTGGGAAGTGTCAGCCCCTACCTGAAGAAGCGTCGCTCTTCCTGAAGGGCGCCCCAGGTTTTCCAGCCCTGGGGCTGAGAGATAGTCCAGGTTGTAATTTATAGGCGAAGGACAATAAATTCCCGCATAACACGATAAATACCTCACTCTATTACCCTTGGCTCTTCTGCCAACATCATTTACGCTTTTGGTTATTTATTTATCTTTCTCTTTTAATGAATCGTGAGTCGTAAACTCCTGCCCTTGTGATTTTAATGCCACCTTTGTAAAATCCGAGAGATGGGTTCCGCCTATTGTATGCGGTCACGTTTTCATTCGTAAAATCCTGTTCATTTTTCCTTTTGTTATTTTTTTCCCCCTTTCTACTAAGGACTCTATTTTGTCCCCGACCCCTTATCTTTTTTCTGCTTATCCTGTCATAACATTGAGCGAGTATCTGTTTATAGCCTGTCCTCGAGTTATGGGCAGTGGACGCATAAAATTAGCGTGGTTTAAAGTTAGCAAATTAAAACTTGCGAATACTCTTGCTCGCCTACAGCTCTCAGAATCCCCAGAATAAGGGTCAGCCGTCAACTGTTGAGTTGGCGAGTTATGTATCGTCATTACAATATCACATGAAGGGGATGTCCTTTACAAAAATAAACACTGCTTTATCATTTACACCACCTCTTCAAGGCATACTGTACTAACCACATGCCTGGTTGATTTAGAATTAAGGAACTTATATGTAAATTAATTCTTAAATTTGGTCTCCTGCCTCAAAATTATCTTATCATTGTAATCTTAAAGTAATGTATACCGTAAATTTGAAGAAATCAATGGGCCATGTTAAATTAGTTTAATATTAATGTGTTGGAAGTATTCTCCATTTTGCATGGGGATAGAGTAAAGTAAAAGCTTTTCCATTTCTTGTTGGGAGAAGAGTAAAGTAAACCAGCTGTGCCGACTTCTTGGATATCAACATACAAACCCGAATGAAGGCTCGTATGTTATCTTCCGTGGGGAGCTATTATAATTAACAAGAAGTCGCTGCACAGTGCGCCTCCCCCCCCCCCCCCACCTAATTTACCCTTTGTTTATTGAGAACCGCATGGCCGATCGTATTTGACCTAGAAATCAGAGCACGGTTCTTCATATTTGGATCTGTCCTTCATTTTACCTGGAACAGATATTGAGATGACACGGATAAAAAGGGGCAGGGAGAGGAAACTAAATGCCACTCCCTTAAGAAGCTTAGTCCAACTAAGCTTCTTAAAACGGTATTTCTAAAGGCAGATTAAGCTGCTGAATTGTCTTACCTCCGCAGGAAACCTGGGAAGAGGCCACCAATCACTGACCACCTGGCAAGTGACATATCATTTGCACATGGCTCCTACCTCTGGCTGCGTGCCTTGAAAGGAAGAGACAGCAGTAGGCTGGAAGCAGTTAGTAGTGTGAGGAGGAGGTATGCAGTAACAGTCCTCGAGGGACAGCCATACACGCGGGCGAGTGGTACACTGAGAGACCATTCATTTAACCTGTCCAACCAGACTCCAGGTCATCCTCGAGGGACAGAGTGCATGAGCGGGGTCCCTCGTCATTCTTCGACAGAGACCAACGCCTAAGGTAAAGTCCCGGATTGAAAGACTTTTCAGTCACTTTTGCATTTTGCCCTTTAGAACATTTGAATACCAGCATTTCACCTCTGTCCTTGTTTTTTTCCAGTGCCATTTCCAATGTCCTGTGTTCAAGCAGTAAATGGTATGACGACACTTGTTGAGTCTTTGGCAACCTATAATATCAAAACGAAGACTTATTCTGTGTTAAATTGCTGAAACTGGCGTGGGTGTAAATCTCTTTGCAGAGGGACCCATTTGTAGGGGTGGACTTATATCCAGAAAGGCCCAGCTTCATCAAGACTTGAGTAGAAGACTCTTCAGGTGGGTTGCAGATTGTTATCAATTGAGTGTATCCATTTTCCTTCAAATGCTTGCATTTTTGTCCGAAATCCAGACTTTAATTTATCTCAAGGGGACATGTAACATTTCCAGTGTGATCGCCCCTTCAGCTCGCTAGAGACCCCCTTTTCTTAAAGTTTTTTGCGAGTAAAGACTTTTGCAGTCAGAACTCCTTTAGAAAGTTTAAAGTTTTCCAGCATTTCACCCTGTCCTTGTACCTAACCTTTATCCAGTGCCATTTCCAAAAAAAAAAAGTTCAATGTGAATATATATTCATTATCGAGTATATGGCATATAGTGCAAACTTGAGATATATATTTTGTATTAAATTGTGCCCTTTATATATATATATATATATAAATATATATATATAGGGATATATATGCAGTGGATATATTGATATATATATATATATAATCATATATATATAAGGAGAATCTTCAAACGTTTTAATATCCAATATCAATCTACCTCGGAAATAATATATTTTCCTTCAAATGCTTTCTTTGTAAATATAATCCCTTAATTTATCCCAAGTGTTTAGGTCGCTGGTTCGACCCTACGGGAAGTAGAGATTATCAACTAAAAAATTCTCCCCTTTTTCGGTAATTTATTTTAAAATTATTATTTACGTAGAGTCAGAACCCAAGGCCAGCTTAAATGATTGTTTATGAATCACGGTGGTGATAAAATATATATATATATATAGGGAAATATATATATATATATATATATATATATATATATATATATATATATATATATATATATATATATATATATATATATATATATATATATATATATATCTTTATCACACCACCGTGACATTTTGTTACTCACAAACATCAAGCTTATTCTGTCGTTTAATATCCAATTCGCTTTACCTCAAATAATTAAAAAGGGGGATTAAAACCGTCAACGATGACTTCCGACTTCAGTGACGAATACTCTTATCACTGGGCTGCCAAGAGGGGTATAACTGATACCAACTATCGCCCACATATGCCCTTCGAATGCAAGCATTTTTACTTAGTGTCAGTATCAACCCAAACCCATCATGACAGCCTATTAGTATGTTTGAAACACGTTGCTATTTATTCATTTTTATCACATCACTTTGACATTTTTTTATATTCACAAACATTAAGCTGCAAATGTCTTTTGATAACCAATTCTCTCTGCCTCGGAAGTAATACTGAATCCAACAGGTGACGAATCACTTATAGATTATAATTCCCCTTTGGTATTCTTTCCGAGGGAAAGCGAACTGGAAATTCTTCCATATACTGCTGCGCTGATTAGCAATGGGGAGGAATCCGCACAGTGGCTGTGCATAAGTTAACGTCACTTTCGCTCACCAACACTGCTTTACAGTCAGTCCTGGAAACTCTAAGACCCATTAGCATGTAACACTGGGTGCACATTGAAAAGTTCTTTATGTTTGAATAGCTATTCTCATTACGCTTATATTGTGATCTCTTATTGAAAGTATTGTTCTTGAGACGTCAGTGGTCACGAAATAGTTATTAATGGGATAACACACAGAGAGAGAGAGAGAGAGAGAGAGAGAGAGAGAGAGAGAGAGAGAGAGAGAGAGAGAGAGAGAAGAGAGAGACCCATCTATTTATAATAAAGGAAAAAGAATCCGTCTATTAGGTGTTCATCATTGGAAGAGAGAAGTAGAGAGGTAGATCATTCGTCGTATAAAAGAAAAGTTACTCCCAAAAACACAAGAGTTTTGAATTTTCCAATTAAGAGTAAGAATAGAAGGGGGACATGATATTTGAAAATACTAGGATTTTTATTTGTAACTCATACTTTAACTGTCTGCCATGCAAAAAATGTCTCTACAAAAGCATTCCCGAACAAAATCAGTATACAGTGATTCTTGCTAACAGCCTGGCATTAAGTGCTCATGTTGCATTATAAATCAAAGCTGCTCGAATACATGACAACTCAAACAGTGCAGAATAATAATATTCATGGTGACTGAAGCGTCGTATAAATTACTACTTGTATTTGCCAGTGGCAGAGTAATCACGGTTTCCATGCAAACCAAGGGTCATTTATAAGAGTCACAACAAAACCAGTTAGTCTTCATGAAGCAACCTGGAAAACGCTCTTTTAATTATACAGTATTGGCTGATTATCATATTTTATTTGTTCTATTAACATGGATGTTAAAAATAACTGTAAACAACAAAAGTATCTTAAATTACTACTCCGAATGTCTGGTTAGACTGTTAGATCCATAATTCACAAGCACACAAATGCACGAGGACAAGGGAGTACATTTATTATGTAGCAGTACACAGTATATGTACTGCTACACAGTACATGTACTATGCAGCAGTAACACATTTATCTTATGTCGAGGAGAGGTTGGTAAAGGGCAACAAGGAAGTGTTTCAAAACCTTATGTTTATTCCTTGTATATTTACCTTTGTTGACTTTTATTATTAACGAGAATTTTTTGTATAGAATACTATATCTGATTTTGCATTAATCTCTCTCTCTCTCTCTCTCTCTCTCTCTCTCTCTCTCTCTCTCTCTCTCTCTCTCTCTCACACACACACACACATGCATCCAAAAGTATTTTTGGTGAGCTTTCTTAAAAAATTAATATATCTTTAGTATTTTTTTTTTGTCTATGCGAAATGGAGTACTTTCCTTAAATGGTCATAAAGCAAAACATTCTAACATGTAATTTATTTCGTTGTGACTTGAAATTTATTCCGATGACAATAATTGCAATTGCTTGTGGTAGAAAATACAACAGTTCACC